>NW_006774285.1:1754333-1755270 GCF_000442215.2 Lipotes vexillifer | reverse complement strand
ACTTTCCCTAATCAAAGTCCATAAACTTGATCTTCCTTCAAGAATTTCACCAAAAAAATCTCAACATCTCATACTCTCTTAGTACAGGAGAGGGTTTAGTAGACATATTACATGCAATTTTCCCTTCATGAGAAATGAAGATTAATTCGTTTTAATAAGTGTAAACCAGCTTAGTGGTTTAATGCGTTATAAATTGGAAGGCATGATTTAAAAGATTTCTGTATAATTTTTCATTCCTTTGATTAGTAATACAATCTGAAATTAATATGATAATTTCCTGGAAGAGCAAAAAGGATTTTCCCATAGGTAATTAAGCTCTCAAAATGCAACCCTATTGAATCTGTATTTACTAGTATGCCAGGTCTCAAACACTCCTTTTACAGTTTTTTTAGTTTTTAAAAGTGATATTCATTAGTTTAAATATGTTTGTGAACATAGAATAGACTTTGACATTTGCAAGCCATTTGTCCAGAGGCCCTTATGATTCCCCAAATTTAAAACAATCAAAACAACAACAACAACAATAGAAGTAAAACTCTGTAGCACAAAACTTGGTCTATGGAGAGGAAAATCAAGCTGTGCACAGAGAAGCAGACTACAAGAGAGCCAGAATCTTAATAATTCCCCTGTACCCAATGACACTAGTTTCCTGAAACCTGGCTGTATCCCAGCCTGAGATAACCTTTAACCGATATAATGAATTCCCTCTTCAGCTTCAAGCTACTTTAAGTTGGTTTCTGTTACCTAAGTTGGTTTCTGTTACCTTCACCAAGAGTCCTAATACACATATTTATGCTGAAATATATATATATATATATATATATATACATACATAATCCTTTTGATATCTTACTGATGTCATAAAGTTAAGAATCCTTTTGTTAAAGAATGGTACCTGAACCTGTTGGATTCAATCCGACTTTTTTTTTTTTTTTTT
>NW_006774285.1:1747290-1754086 GCF_000442215.2 Lipotes vexillifer | reverse complement strand
TTTGCAGTACGCGGGCCTCTCACTGTTGTGGCCTCTCCCATTGCGGAGCACGGGCTCCGGACGCGCAGGCTCAGCGGCCATGGCTCATGGGCCCAGCTGCTCCGCGGCACGTGGGATCTTCCCGGACTGGGGCACGAACCCGTGTACCCTGCATCGGCAGGCGGACTCTCAACCACTGCGCCATCGGGGAAGCCCATCAATCCGGCTTTTGCAAACAAGATTTTGGGGCTCAGTGAACATACCAAGTAAGGAGGATCATTACTGAAGGTGGCCCCTTCTTATTTGGGTGGTCCACAGGTTATACTGTGCAACTAGATTTAGGAGGTAAATTAAAAGAGTAAAAGGATTTCAATATACCAGTTCTCTGCAATATAGGTACTATCTCTTTCTTTGAAACCTAATACTGAAACCAGATGCTTAGCTCTATGACTTCCTTATCTTAATCAACAAGATAAGAAGAAAAACATACATAAGTCAGTTAGTGTTATCAGGAAGTGATTTTTAGTTTTGCTGAAAATATAATGCCTTTGGGGCTTTGAGTGAAAGTTCTAATTTAAACCACTCCTGGAATGAATAAATATTCAAAAAGAGTAGTACATAAACTTTGCTTGCCTCAGGCTAACATAAGTATTTATGACTCTACCATGTTTTCTTCAGAATTTTCTTCTTTCGAATGAAAAGTGATTTTTTCACCTGGATACCCTTTGGGCATCAAATTTAGATACAAACCAGTGCTAGCTTGGATCTTGCCCTATGTATAATACATCAATTGATGCAACTCCTTTCCATTAAGAACAGCTCACTAATAGCCAAGTAGGCATGCTTTAAATAAACCTGATATACAAGAGTTCAGTCAAGTCGTAAATCTATGGATTATAGTCTCACCATATCTAATTCTATGTTTTGCAAGACCTCCTTAAAGAGGACATTTTGCAATTAACATTTTAGTAACATCAGAATTGAAATCACATATAGTGTCTCAAAATATTCTGTAAGCTCCTCGGAGCAGGGATTATGTCTTTCTTATTTTCCTTACTCCCAGCACCTGCATGCTGGGGTGATTGGAGAGTTGTTTAGTTGTGTGTAGAGTTGGATTAATAACACTAATGGGTGAGTTGGGCCAGGACAGAAAAGATGAAACAATATGGAAAGAACGTGGTACCAGACTTAGCAAATGGGTAAAGACCAATGGTAAAGGAAACATGGAGGACTTCGGCACAGTGGTTAAGAATCCGCCTGCCAATGCAGGAGACACGAGTTCTATCCCTGGTCCGGGAAGATCCCACGTGCCGCAGAGCAACTAAGCCCACTAGCCACAACTACTGAGCCCATGTGCTGCAACTATGGAAGCCCACGTGCCTAGGGCCTGTGCTCTGTAACAAGAGAAGCCACCACAATGAGAAGCCCATACCCCACAACGAAGAGTGGCCCCTGCTCATCGCAACTACAGAAAAGACCACGAGCAGCTACGTAGACCCAAAGCAGCCAATAAATAAATAAAATTGATTCTTAAGAAAAAGAAAACATGGAAAGGAAACGAGGGCAAGTATGAAACAAAATTTTGTTCATCCTGAAATACAGTTACACCTAGGATTCAGAAACTGGCACATTTCCTAAACCCCACTCTTTTGGATTTCAAGATTACATTGGACCTAGTCCAATGAATCAGAGGGGAGGGGAGATAGAGGAGGAGGTGTTGCTATTAATTAAAGATCCATGATGCAACTGCTTGTGGTGAAGTGAGTATGTGTGTATCTCAACCACAAATTCAGGTGTGCAAAGAATTTAAGTTTATTTTCCTATAATACTTAGTTTCTTCTGAAAGTTTCCATTCCATCAGGTGTATCAGTCAGAAAGTACTAAGAAGAGAGAAACCACTGTAGGTGTTTCAGGCAGGAGGGGATTTAATATGGGAAATAATATGCTTATAACTCTTCGGAAAGTGTTGGGGGAGCAAAGGTTATGGAAAACCACCAAAAATCCGAGGAAATAAGGAAATCTTGAAAGCTCTCTCAGCTACCTGCATGGCCAAGGAAGAGGGAATTCAGGTGGCCACTGAAAAAGTTCATTTTGCTGTCTCTTGAAGTCCATGTGCCTTTGATGTTGGAGAAACAATAATGGCTTCTGCTTCTCTTCTACCTTCCAAATCTCCCTTGGCAAGGCTGTTAACAGGGAAGTTTGGTGAAAGTAGTTGCTGGGTTTCCTTCTCCTACAGTAAATGGTATTAGAAAAACTAGATAATCACATGGAGAAAAATTAAAATTGGATCCTTAGAAATCCCACTTGATCCTGGTGGATAATCCTTTTAATGTGCTACTAAATTTGGTTTGCTAGTATTTTGTTGAGGATTTTTGCATCTATGTTCATCAGGGATATTTGGCCTGTAATTTTCTTTTCACTTAGAAAAGTGTCCTTAACTGGCTTTGGTATCAGGGTAATGCTAGACTCATAAAGTGAGTTTTCAATTTTTTGGAAGAGTTTGAGAATTGTTATTAATTCTTCTTTAAATGTTTGGTGGAATTCACCTGTGAAGCCATCTGGTTCTGGGCTTTTCTTAGTTGAGAGATTTTTGATTACTGCTTCAATCTCCTTACTCATTATAGATCTGTTCAGATTTTCTATTCATGATTCAGTCTTGGCAGGTTTTATGTTTCTAGAAATTTATCCATTTCTTCTAGGCTGTCCAATTTGTTGGCATGTGATTGTTAGTAGCGTCTCATGATCCTTTTTATTTCTGTGTATCAGTTATAAGTTTCTTCTTTTATTTATTTGATTCCTCTTTTTTATCTTGGTCGGTCTAGCCAAAGATTTGTTTTGTTTATCTTTTCAAAAAACCAACTCTTAGTTTCATAGATCTTTTCTGTTGTCTTTCTAGTTTCTGTTTCATTTACATCTACTCTAATCTTTGTTATTTCCTTCCTTCTGCTAACTTTGAGATTAGTTTGCTCTTTTTCTGGCTCCTTGAGGTGTAAATTAGGTTGTTTATTTAAGGTATTTATTTATTTATTTTTGGCTGCATTGGGTCTTCGTTGCTGCACACAGCCTTTCTCTAGTTGAGGCGATCGGGGGCTACTCTCCATTGCAATGTGTGGGCTTCTTGTTGTGGTGGCTTCTCTTCTTGCAGAGCATGGGCTTTAGGGGCGTGGGCTTCAGTAGTTGTGGTGCATGGGCTCAGTGGTTGTGGCACACAGGCTTAGTTGCTCCGTGGCATGTGGGATCTTCCTGGACCAGGGCTTAAACCCTGCATTGGCAGGCAGATTCTTAACCACTGTGCCACCAGGGAAGTCCCGAGGTTTTTTTTTAAGTGTAGGCATTTATTGCTATGAACTCCCCTCTTAGAACTGCTTTTGCTGTATCCATAAGTTTTGGCATGTTGTGTTTCCATTTTTGCTTGTCTCAAGATACTTTTTTATTTCCCTCTTTATTTCTTCTTTGACCCATTGGTTGTTCAGGAGTATGTTGTTTAATTTCCACATACTTGTGAATTTCCCAATTTTCTTCCTATTACCTATTTCTAGTTTCATACCATTGTAGTATGGTATATAGAAAATATACTTGGTATGATTTTAGACTTCTTAAACTTATTAAGGCTTGTTTTGTGGCCCAATATATGATCTAACCTGGAGAATGTTTAACGTGCACTTGAGAAGAATGTGTCTTCTGCTGCACCTTAAAGGAAATTACTCCTCAGGAAGGATTTCAAAGATACAAATCAAGAGAATCTTGTGAATAAATCCACCAAGTTTATTATGAAGCGACAACTGTTGTAATCATCATTCTCTCTCTTCCTCTCTCTCTCTCCCCGCCACTTTCTCTTTTCACCCATGTCTCTCTCTAATTTGCTCCACCTTCTCCAGGTGTGTCTACAGCCACAACATCTAGGCTGAAAGGTCACAGAGCACAGTATCCCTAGGTCTCCTTGTGATGATGGCAGCAGATGGGGATGACAAAGTAGAGGTATGGCAGGGAAATTAGGAGAGAAGCAGAAACTCCAGACTGAGGGAAAGAACAGGTACTTTCCTTGCTCTCATTTCAGAGGCTATTCCCAAGAATAGATTCTCCATTATGAGGCCCTGGGCGCCCATCTATGCTCTGCAGGACAATAAAATTTTGACATCCTGCCATGTCTCTTAGCATGCCTTCTTCACAGCTCCCCTATGTCTCTTAAGATCTATCCTCCCATTGCCAAGAACTCTATTCTTCTTACCTTTAAGACTCCTATCCCTCCTGTTCAACCTTCAAGATCCAACTCCAAGGGCATGTCTCCTCAAACCTTCTATAGTCCCCTCTCCCTACCTCACCTCACTTTACCGTTCTTTCAGCTATCCCCCTCCCCTGAACTTCTCAAATACATCATTTACCCTTCTTTCACAGCATTGATCACCTTGAACCTTGTGACATACTTTAAGCAAATGTCTTCTTATTCTCTTGATGGAGGCTGGTGACCAACAGTACTCTTTGGGCAGGATCCATGTCTGATTTAAATCTGTGTCCCCCATCGCTCCTAGTACAGTGACTTCGATACAGTAGGTGCTCCATCACGTCCATTGAATCAATCACTTGGCCCTTGCTCCACTACAATTGCCATTCTCCTGAAGCATGGGGCCCTGTATGCGCTCACTGCAACTCTCTTGCCTACTTGGGAACCTCCCTCTATCCCTTCCCTCCCTTTCTTCATTCTCTCCCTCTACAACAATTCTCATCTCTTACCTTCGTTTTACTGCACCATCTCCTAGTTAATCCCAGACAATACTTCTTTAGGGACATGCCATTTTGGCAGCTGTTGATCTCCCTTTCTACCTCTTGCTCTTCCTGATGTTTACATCCTTAACTCTACTAGTACAAACTGCCCTTGAGGCTCACTCTAACCAGATTTCACCTGTTCAAAAACGATATGCAAAAAAAACAAAAAACAAAACGATATGCAAGAAGGCCGCAAAGTATTGGGTTGGCCAAAAAGTTCGTTTGGGTTTTTCCGTAAGATGTTACAAACGAACTTTTTGACCAACTAATACAACTTGCTCCCAGTCTCACCCAGCTCTGGGGAGGACTCTTCTTGGACCTGAACCCAGCATTAATAACACGGTGAAAAAGGAGACAAGAGTAGCACCTGCCTTATAATCATGGTGCGTCAGCGTTTTTATGTAAGTAGTTTGTCTTGTGCAAGGCAAGACCTAACTTGTTCTAATTATAAATCCACATAATAAGCCAGGTTCTACTGTAACATTTACCCATTTCCTGATCTCAAAATATTAAACTTGAAAGAAAAAAGTATGCCTGTGAGGACTGAAAACTATGTTTGAATTTTTCTACCCAGTGCCTAAAACTCACACACACAGACATACACAGCTTTTTAGAGAAATTTTTTTGTGGTACGCGGGCTTCTCACTGTTGTGGCCTCTCCAGTTGCGGAGCACAGACTCCGGATGCGCAGGCTCAGGGGCCATGGCTCATGGGCCCAGCCGCTCCGCGGCATGTGGGATCCTCCCGGACCGGGGCACGAACCCACGTCCCCTGCATCGGCAGGCGGACTCTCAACCACTGAGCCACCAGGGAAGCCCCTAGAGAAATTTTTCTAACAATGACTCTGTGCTGTAATTAAAGGGAAGGTATATCTCCACATTCTACCAGTGAGTCTAGGGCTGAGACAGGCTTCCAGGGCCTCCAGCAAGAAATTGAATCTGGGGCTTCCCTGGTGGCGCAGTGGTTGAGAATCTGCCTGCCAATGCAGACGACACAGGTTCGAGCCCTGGTCTGGGAGGATCCCACATGCCATGGAGCAACTGGGCCCGTGAGCCACAATTACTGAGCCTGCGCGTCTGGAGCCTGTGCTCCGCAACAACAGAGGCCGCGATAGTGAGAGGCCTGCGCACCGCGATGAAGAGTGACCCCCACTTGCCACAACTAGAGAAAGCCCATGCACAGAAATGAAGACCCAACACAGCCATAAATAAATAAATAAATAAATACATTGTGTATTATTTTAAAAAAAAAAAAAAAAAAGAAATTGAATCTGGCTAGAAGATCACTTAGTATAGTAAATGAACTTTCTTTGAACTCTCATCCCTCACTTTCTTATATATAACACTCAAGTTTCCATTATTTTTTCCTTCCTAGGAGGAAAATTTTCGTTAGACAATGTGATGTATGGTAAGTAATTATAATGAAAATTAACATAACTATAGCAAACACTAGTAGTTGTCTACTCCAAATATGTTCTCTCCTTCCTAACTAACAGAATCCCTATGTTGTTGGAGGTATCAGTGTACACACCTAAAAACCCAGTGTCCCTTAAAAACCATGTGGCCTCATGACGGAATTCTGGACAATTAGTTAAAAGCAGAAATATGATGAGGGACCTGGGAACACACTCCTCGGAGGTGAACTTAAGCAGCTGGGAGGTAGAGTCCTTTTGCTCTTCCTTCTTTTTCCTGTCTGGAATATGGACGTGATAGTTGGATTTCCAATAGCCATCTTGGGCCATCACTAGCTCTGTACTAGAATGGTTGATCTGTAAGGTAGAGAAACCTGGTGTCTGATAACTCTGGGGCTGCCAAACCAACGCTAAATATCTCCTTCTAAACCTCTTTCATGTGAAAAAGAACTGCCTTACTTAAGCCATTGTTATTTTGAATTTTTAATTACGTTCAGCTGAATCTAATCATGACAAAATAAACAAGCTTAGTAACACATTTTATTGAATTCCAAATGGACAAATTAGAATTTACTTAAGTATCTTTCTTCTCAAATACCTTATTAAATGACTGCAAGCCGATATATTTTAATTTTTTTTTTT
>NW_006774285.1:1746638-1747146 GCF_000442215.2 Lipotes vexillifer | reverse complement strand
CCGCGTCCCCTGCATCGGCAGGCGGACTCTCAAGCACTGCGCCACCAGGGAAGCCCTATTTTAATTTTTAAATAATATTCTTTATTTTTGAGGGTGTAGTGACTATAAAGTGTCACAAGGAAGGTTCTGGGATGCTGATAAAGTTTGTTTCTTGGCAGAGATCACCTTCCTCCCCACAGATACACCAGAAATACATCTACACGTGGAGTAACTCCTACAGAACACCTACTGAACGCTGGCAGGAGACCTCAGACCTCCCAAAAGGCAAGAAACTCCCCACGTACCTGGGTAGGGCAAGAGAAAAAAGAATAAACAGAGACAAAAGGATAAGGACGGTACCTGCACCAGTGGGAGGGAGCCGTGAAGGAGGAAAGGTCTCCACACACTAGGAGCCCCTTCGCGGGCAGAGATTGCGGGAGGCGGAGCGGGGAGCTTCGGAGCCGCGGAGGACAGCACAGCAACAGGGGCGCGGAGGGCAAAGCGGAGAGATTCCCGCACAGAGGATCGG
>NW_006774285.1:1736530-1746262 GCF_000442215.2 Lipotes vexillifer | reverse complement strand
AGCACAGGTCACTGCCCCCACCCCTCTTCCGGGGAGCCTGTGCAGCCCGCCACTGCCAGGTTCCCGGGATCCAGGGACAATTTCTCAGGGAGAACACACGGCGGGCCTCAGGCTGGGGCAACGTCACGCCGACTTCTGCCGCCGCAGGACCGCTCCGCACTCCGTGCCCCTCCCTGCCCCCGGCCTGAGAGCGCCAGAGCCCCCGAGTCAGCGGCTCCTTTAACGCCGTCCTGTCTGAGCAAAAAGCAGACGCCCTCCAGCGACCTACACGCAGAGGCAGGGCCAAGTCGAAAGCTGAGCCCCTGTGAGCTGTGAGAACAAAGAAGAAAAAGGGAAATCTCTCCCAGCAGCCTCAGAAACAGCGGATTAAAGCTACACAATCAATTTGATGTACCCTGCCTCTGTGGAATACATGAATAGACAGCGAATCATCCCAAATTGAGGAGGCGGACTTCTAGAGCAAGATCTATGATTTTTTCCCCTTTTCCTCTTTTTGTGAATGTGTATGTGTATGCTTCTGTGTGAGATCTTGTCTGTATAGGTTTGCTTCCACCATTTGTCCCAGCGTTCTATCCGACCATTTTTTTTTTTAATTTTTTTCTTAATAATTAATTTTAATTTAAAGAACTCTGTTATACTTTACCTTCTTTCTATCTTTCCTTCCTTCCTTCCCTTTTTGAGACAACGAATCGTCCCAAATTGAGGAGGTGGACTTGGAGAGCAAGTTTTATGATTTTTTCCACTTTACCTCTTTTTGTGAGGGTATATGTGTATGCTTCTATGTAAGATTTTGTCTCTATAACTTTGCTTCCACCATTTGTCCTAAGGTTCTATCCTTCCCTTTTTTTTTTCCTCTAAATAATTATTTTTTTAATTCAATAACTTTATTATACTTTATTTTATTTTACTGTATCTTCTTTCTTTCTGTATTTTTTCCTTCCTTCCCTCATTCCTTCCTTCCTTCCCTCCTCCCTCCCTCCCTCCTTTCTTTCCTTCTTGCCTTCTTCCTTTCTTTTCTTCTTTCTTTCTTTCTTCCTTCCCTCCTTCCTTCCTTCCCTCCTCTCTTTCTTTCTTTCTTTCTTTCTTTCCTATTTCCTCCTACTTATACTAATTCTCTCTACTTTCTCTCCCTTTTATTCTGAGCCGAGTGGATGAAAGGCTCTTGCTGCTCCAGCCAGGAGTCAGGACTCTGCCTCTGAGGTGGGAGAGCCAACTTCAGAACACTCGTCAAGAAGAGACCTCCCAGCCCCACATAATATCAAACGGCGAAAATCTCCCAGAGATCTCCATCTCAACACCAGCACCCAGCTTCGCTCAACGACCAGCAAGCTACAGTGCTGGACAACCTATGCCAACCATATAGCAAAACAGGAACACAACCCCACCCACTAGCAGAGAGGCTGCCTAAAATCATAATAAGTCCACAGACACCCCAAAACACACCACCAGACGTGGACCTGCCCACTAGAGAGACAAGATCTAGCCTCATACACCACAACACAGCCACTAGTCCCCTCCACCAGGAAGCCTACACAACGCACTGAACCAACCTTAGCCACTGGAGACAGACATCAAAAACAACGGGAGCTACGAACTTGCAGCCTGCAAAAAGGTGAACCCAATCACAGTAAGATAAGCAAAATGAGAAGACAGAAAAACACACAGCAGATGAAGGAGCAGGATAAAAACCCACCAGACCTAACAAATGAAGAGGAAATAGGCAGTCTACCTGAAAAAGAGTTCAGAATAATGATAGTAAAGATGATCCAAAATCTTGGAAATAGAATGGACAAAATGCAAGAAGCAGTTAACAAGGACCTAGAAGAAATAAAGATGAAACAGACAATGATGAACAACACAATAAATGAAATGAAAAATACTCTAGATGGGATCAATAGCAGAATAAATGAGGCAGAAGAACGGATAAGTGACCTGGAAGATAAAATAGTGGAAATAACTACTGCAGAGCAGAATAAAGAAAAAAGAATGAAAAGAACTGAGGACAGTCTCAGAGACCTCTGGGACAACATTAAACGCACCAACATTCGAATTATAGGGGTTCCAGAAGAAGAAGAGAAAAAGAAAGGGACTGAGAAAATATTTGAAGAGATTATAGTTGAAAACTTCCCTAATATGGGAAAGGAAATCGTTAATCAAGTCCAGGAAGCACAGAGAGTCCCATACAGGATAAATTCAAGGAGAAATACGCCAAGACACATATTAATCAAACTGTCAAAAACTAAATACAAAGAAAGCATATTAAAAGCAGCAAGGGAAAAACAACAAATAACACACAAGGGAATCCCCATAAGGTTAACAGCTGATCTCTCAGCAGAAACTCTACAAGCCAGAAGGGAGTGGCAGGACATACTGAAAGTGATGAAGGAGAAAAACCTGCAACCAAGATTACTCTACCCAGCAAGGATCTCATTCAGATTTGATGGAGAAATTAAAACCTTTACAGACAAGCAAAAGCTGAGAGAGTTCAGCACCACCAAACCAGCTTTACAACAAATGCTAAAGGAACTTCTCTAGACAAAAACACAAGAGAAGGAAAAGTCCTATAATAACGAACCCAAAACAATTTAGAAAATGGGAATAGGAACATACATATCGATAATTACCTTAAATGTAAATGGACTAAATGCTCCCACCAAAAGACACAGATTGGCTGAATGGATACAAAAACAAGACCCATATATATGCTGTCTACAAGAGACCCACTTCAGACCTAGAGACACATACAGACTGAAAGTAAGGGGATGGAAAAAGATATTCCATGCAAATGGAAACCAAAAGAAAGCTGGAGTAGCAATTCTCATATCAGACAAAATAGACTTTAAAATAAGGACTATCAGAAGAGACAAAGAAGGACACTACATAATGATTAAGGGATCGATCCAAGAAGAAGATATAACAATTGTAAATATTTATGCACCCAACATAGGAGCACCTCAATACATAAGGCAAAAACTAGCAGCCATAAAAGGGGAAATCGACAGTAACACATTCATAGTAGGGGACTTCAACACCCCACTTTCACCAATGGACAGATCATCCAAAATGAAAATAAATAAGGAAACACAAGCTTTAAATGATACATTAAACAGGATGGACTTAATTGATATTTATAGGACACTCCATCCAAAAACAACAGAATACACATTTTTCTCAAGTGCTCATGGAACATTCTCCAGGATAGATCATATCTTGGGTCACAAATCAAGCCTTGGTAAATTTAAGAAAATTGAAATTATATCAAGTATCTTTTCCGACCACAACGCCATGAGATTAGATATCAATTATAGGAAAAGAGCAGTAAAAAATACAAACACATGGAGGCTAAACAATACACTACTTAGTAACGAAGTGATCACTGAAGAAATCAAAGAGGAAATTAAAAAATACCTAGAAACAAATGACAATGGAGATACAACGACCCAAAACCTATGGGATGCAGCAAAAGCAGTTCTAAGAGGGAAGTTTATAGCAATACAAGCCCACCTTAAGAAGCAGGAAACATCTCGAATAAACAACCTAACCTTGCACCTCAAGCAATTAGAGAAAGAAGAACAAAAAAACCCCAGAGTTAGCAGAAGGAAAGAAATCATAAAAATCAGATCAGAAATAAATGAAAAAGAAATGAAGGAAACAATAGCAAAGATCAATAAAACTAAAAGCTGGTTCTTTGAGAAGATTAACAAAATTGATAAACCATTAGCCAGACTCATCAAGAAAATAAGGGAGAAGACTCAAATCAATAGAATCAGAAATGAAAAAGGAGAAGTAACAACTGACACTGCAGAAATACAAAAAATCATGAGGGATTACTACAAGCAACTCTATGCCAATAAAATGGACAATCTGGAAGAAATGGACAAATTCTTAGAAATGCACAAACTGCCAAGACTGAATCAGGAAGAAATAGAAAATATGAACAGACCAATCACAAACACTGAAATTGAAACTGTGATTAAAAATCTTCCAACAAACAAAAGCCCAGGACCAGATGGCTTCACAGGCGAATTCTATCAAACATTTAGAGAAGAGCTAACACCTATTCTTCTCAAACTCTTCCAAAATATAGCAGAGGGAGGAACACTCCCAAACTCATTCTACGAGGCCACCATCACCTTGATACCAAAACCAGACAAGGATGTCACAAAGAAAGAAAACTACAGGCCAATATCACTGATGAACATAGATGCAAAAATCCTCAACAAAATACTAGCAAACAGAATCCAACAGCACATTAAAAGGATCATACACCATGATCAAGTGGGGTTTATTCCAGGAATGCAAGGATTCTTCAATATACGCAAATCTATCAATGTGATTAACCATATTAACAAATTGAAGGAGAAAAACCATATGATCATCTCAATAGATGCAGAGAAAGCTTTTGACAAAATTCAACACCCATTTATGATAAAAACCCTGCAGAAAGTAGGTGTAGAGGGAACTTTCCTCAATATAATAAAGGCCGTATATGACAAGCCCACAGCCAACATCATCCTCAATGGCGAAAAACTGAAAGCATTTCCACTAAGGTCAGGAACAAGACAAGGTTGCCCACTCTCACCACTCTTATTCAACATAGTTTTGGAAGTTTTAGCCACAGCAATCAGAGAAGAAAAGGAAATAAAAGGAATCCAAATCGGAAAAGAAGAAGTAAAGCTGTCACTGTTTGCAGATGACATGATACTATACATAGAGAATCCTAAAGATGCTACCAGAAAACTACTAGAGCTAATCAATGAATTTGGTAAAGTAGCAGGATACAAAATTAATGCACAGAAATCTCTGGCATTCCTATATACTAATGATGAAAAATCTGAAAGTGAAATCAAGAAAACACTCCCATTTACCATTGCAACAAAAAGAATAAAATATCTAGGAATAAACCTACCTAAGGAGACAAAAGACCTGTATGCAGAAAATTATAAGACACTGATGAAAGAAATTAAAGATGATACAAACAGATGGAGAGATATACCATGTTCTTGGATTGGAAGAATCAACATTGTGAAAATGACTCTACTTCCCAAAGCAATCTATAGATTCAATGCAATCCCTATCAAACTACCACTGGCATTTTTCACAGAACTAGAACAAAAAATTTCACAATTTGTATGGAAACACAAAAGACCCCGAATAGCCAAAGCAATCTTGAGAACAAAAAATGGAGCTGGAGGAATCAGGCTGCCTGACTTCAGACTATACTACAAAGCTACAGTAATCAAGACAGTATGGTACTGGCACAAAAACAGAAAGATAGATCAATGGAATAGGATAGAAAGCCCAGAGATAAACCCATGCACATATGGTCACCTTATCTTTGATAAAGGTGGCAGGAATATACAGTGGAGAAAGGACAGCCTCTTCAATAAGTGGTGCTGGGAAAATTGGATAGGTACATGTAAAAGTATGAGATTAGATCACTCCCTAACACCATACACAAAAATAAGCTCAAAATGGATTAAAGACCTAAATGTAAGGCCAGAAACTATCAAACTCTTAGAGGAAAACATAGGCAGAACACTCTATGACATAAATCACAGCAAGATCCTTCTTGACCCATCTCCTAGAGTAATGGAGATAAAAACAAAAATAAACAAATGGGACCTAATGAAACTTCAAAGCTTTTGCACAGCAAAGGAAACCATAAACAAGACCAAAAGACAGCCCTCAGAATGGGAGAAAATATTTGCAAATGAATCAACTGACAAAGGATTAATCTCTAAAATTTACAGGCAGCTCATGCAGCTCAATAACAAAAAAATAAACAACCCAATCCAAAAATGGGCAGAAGACCTAAATAGACATTTCTCCAAAGAAGATATACAGACTGCCAACAAACACATGAAAGAATGCTCAACATCATTAATCATTAGAGAAATGCAAATCAAAACTACAATGAGATATCATCTCACACCAGTCAGAATGGCCATCATCAAAAAATCTAGAAACAATAAATGCTGGAGAGGGTGTGGAGAAAAGGGAACACTCTTGCACTGCTGGTGGGAATGTGAATTGGTTCAGCCACTATGGAGAACAGTATGGAGGTTCCTTAAAAAACTACAAATAGAACTACCATATGACCCAGCAATCCCACTACTAGGTATATACCCTGAGGAAACCAGAATTCAGAAAGAGTCATGTACCAAAATGTTCATTGCAGCTCTATTTACAATAGCCCGGAGATGGAAACAACCTAAGTGCCCGTCGTCGGATGAATGGATAAAGAAGATGTGGCACATATATACAATGGAATATTACTCAGCCATAAAAAGAAACGAAATTGAGCTATTTGTAATGAGGTGGATAGATCTAGAGTCTGTCATACGGAGTGAAGTAAGTCAGAAAGAGAAGGACAAATACCGTATGCTAACACATATATATGGAATTTAAGAAAAAAAAATGTTATGAAGAACCTAGGGGTAAAACAGGAATAAAGACAGAGACCTACTGGAGAACAGACTTGAGGATATGGGGAGGGGGAAGGGTGAGGTGTGTTAGGGCGAGAGAGAGACATGGACATATATATACTAACAAACGTAAGGTAGATAGCCAGTGGGAAGCAGCCGCATGGCACAGGGAAACCGGCTCGGTTCTTTGTGGCTGTCTGGAGGGGTGGGATAGGGAGGGTGGGAGGGAGGGAGACAAAGAGGGAAGAGATATGGGAACATATATATATGTATAACTGACTCACTCTGTTATAAAGCAGAAACTAACACACCATTGTAAAGCAATTATACCCCAATAAAGATGTTAAAAAAAAAAAAAAGAAAAAAAAAGTTTGTTTCTTGATCAGCTTCAGTTTCTGAAAATGCATTGAGTTGTACTTGAGATAGGCACACTTCTCTGTATATATTTTATTTATCAATAAAAGTTTAAAAATATATCCATTGTAAATTTGTCTTCTGAATGGAATTACTAACCAGTTTAATTATGATTAGAGATTTTAAAAGGTTAAGTCCTCAGAGAGTTGTTAAGATTAAATGATATAATGAATGTAAATTACTCAGTTTTAACCTATTGAGTCACACATCCATGAATATTTTTGGAGAACCTATCAAGCACTAGGCACCCAGGGTCAGCTATTACTATTAGCCCTAATGTAATTGCCAATTTGTGTTCCTCCCATAGAGTATAAGCTTCATGGGGACAGAGACTATATCTGTTTCTTTCATGTTGTACATACAGTTGTTTAACACAGTGCCAGGCAAATAGTGGCTCCTAATGGAATGAATAACTGAGTGAATATATTATAGGTTAAATAACCTCTTGTGAAACACTAGGAGAATGCATTTCAGTTTCAAACAACTGACTTAGAAGTGATCTTTTGAAATTCATTTGTAAATTAAGGGCAATCTAGGGATCTTCAGCATGTGTATTAAATCAAGAACTACAAGTAAAATTTCAGGCAATTCTCTTAATGCTTCAGAAATTATGTAGTCAAAAACATAAGAGGGTGAAAATCATAATGCAATTATCACAAGAAACCATCAAAAGCTCTTAACTACACGAGTTAGAAAGAGTGGAACAGATTAACTTCTTGATATCATAAAGAAAATGCAAACACTATGAATAACACATATCATATCAAAATAGAACATTTTCATTGCATGACAAGAAAGAAAATACATCTGTGTTTTAAGTACTCAAAGAACAAAATTGAAAATGTGAGCAACTGGAAAATGGCAGCCCATAGAAATTCCCTGTTAAAATATAGTAAATGTATGACTATAAACTTTCTTTGTAATTTAGACTATACTCCTTGATGGTTTTAAAAATTGTCTACATTTCGAAATGAAAGAAATATCAGTTTGACATCTGTAGGAGACCTATTTTGGGGGTACATACCCAGCCCACAATCCCTTCTGATAAACTTGACTCCTTAACAAAAAGATAAGCCTACACAGCGAGTTTTGTCACATAACACTCCAGCCACAGCTTATTGGACAACTGGAAAACTCTTGACCTAAGCTGAACCATTCAGAATCTTTCTCCTGAAAATCTAAATAAGTAGGCATTGAGTACGTAATGGGATCCAGAACTTGAAGAGTTCCGACTCATCTAGAGGGGGCCTGAAGTTTGCAGCATTAGCCTGGAAGACTTGTACCAAGGCTATCAAGTTTCACAAAAGCCAAAATTATGAGGGAGCAGAAATTATACATAAGCAAAGGAAGGCTATTTTAAAAAAAGGAAAATGGAGCTTTTATGCCAAAAAGTGCAGAGGCAAGACACCATGGGTAGGGTGCAGGGTAAGGGAATAAGCACTGTTCCTGAATTTTCAGTTCCCATGAAGTCTGGCTGACTTTGTTTCTTGCTTTTTTTTAATTATTAAAGTAATCAACTAACACCCCTGACCCTGCCCAGTGTCCCAACCCTGTTTTTTATTTGAACAAATATTTCTTCAGCACCTACCATCTGTCAGACACTGTTCTTTGTACGAGGAATATGGTAGTAAATAAAAGGGAAAAAATGAAGTTATTGGGATCAAGTGGGATCATTATAATGAACATATAAACAGAGAATTATAACACAGGGCAGTAAATGCAATGACAGTGATAAATGCAAAATGTTACGGGAGAAGAATACCTTACTAGGCTTAGGGTGAGCCTCACTCAACATTTTATTCAAAATAGTTTAAGTTCTATACCTTGCAACCAAAAGAACAAAAGAACCCCTGCTTAAACATCTAATTTAAATGTATTTATATTGTTCATCCCATTCTCTAACCTCCAGTAAGTGGTTAAGAATGCTTTATAGCCTACCTAGGTTAGAATTAGGCTTCACCACTCATTTGCACATGATCTGGCACATATTATGGAACCTATGTGTGCATCAGGTTTTCCTTTTACTTCATGGGATTGCTGTGAACACTCAATGAGTAATTCATATGTAGAGCTTTGGAAGTATGCCTGACATTTGATAAGTACTCAACAATTGTTAGTTGCCATTATTATTGTTGTTGCTACTGCTCTTATGTTAATCTTGTGTTCGTTGCAATTTTAAGAAGTGTCAGCTGGGAAAGGCTAGGTAGCAGTACTTGTTTGTACATATATGTATGTATGTATACAAGTATACTAGTTATTTTATCACAAATAGTTATTTTTTGTCAATAGTCACGAAGTTCCTGTGAAGGTACTGGCTATAGTGTCTCAACTCTGCTATCAGAAATCCAAGCTGACCACTGTCTTCCATTAACATATTCTTTCTCTTTTTTTAAAAATTAATTTTACTTATTTATTTTTGGCTGTATTGGGTCTTCGCTGCTGCATGCAGGCTTTCTCTAGTTGCAGGGAGCAGGGGCTACTCCTTGTTGAGGTGTGCAGTCTTCTTACTGCGGTGGCTTCTCTTGCTGCAGAACACAGGCTCTAGGCGCACAGGCTTCAGTAGTTGCAGCATGTAGTGGCTCAGTAGTTGTGGCTCGTGGGCTCTAGAGCACAGGCTCAGTAGTTGTAGCGCACAGGCTTAGCTGCTCCACGGCATGTGGGATCTTCCCGGACCAGGGATCGAACCCTTGTCCCCTGCATTGGCAGGCGGATTCTCAACCACTGAGCCAGCAGGGAAGCCCCACATGCTCTCCTTACAAGCAGAGTACAAGACTTTCTTAGTAAATACTTCAAGCCAAGCCTGCTCTCTGAGCCACCTTGATTAGGTTTTGGGTGTGCCCAATTCTTCAGTCTTACTTAACAGCAGATTTCTTAGATCTTTCATTCCTGC
>NW_006774285.1:1725411-1736402 GCF_000442215.2 Lipotes vexillifer | reverse complement strand
TGATGAATGATCTCATTTATCAAAAGAACTTCTGAGTCTTCTAATTTTTTTTTCATTTTATTTTTTGGCTGGGTTGGGTCTTTGTTGCTGTGCACGGGCTTTCTCTAGTTGTGGCGAGCGGGGGCTACTCTTTGTTGTGGTGCATGGGCTTCTCGGTGTGGTGGCTTCTCTTGTTGTGGAGCACGGGCTCTAGGCACGCGGGCTTCAGTAGTTGTAGTGCACGGGCTTAGTTGCTCTGCAGCACGTGGGATCTTCCCGGACCAGGGATAGGACCCGTGTCCCCTGCACTGGCAGGCGGATTCTTAACCACTGCGCCACCAGGGAAGTCCCGAGTCTACTAATTTTATTTCTCAAAGGGAAATTCATTGGGGAAAGTCATCCCCAATATGAAAGATCATGTCCACCATTTAAACATAACTTTATTCCATTTAAAATTACTACATGCTTTTGGTCATAATAAAATGAACTAATACTCCTTAAGACTAGTTGAGTCTAAAATTGTCTTCTTCCCATCTTCTTGGAATCCTTGCTATTTAGATATCTCCGGAGGGGCAACTGCTTAAAGCTTTGACTCATCTACATGAATGAGAGTGCTTGGCACTTAAGTATCTTTTCATAGCTATCACTCTACAGAACAGATGTTTGTGTGTTTCGTGGGCATCATAAATATTAAGAACGATGTTATATGGTTTGGAAAGCAATTCCCATTAATTGTTAAGGCTCACTACATGGATAAGAGAGGGAGATACCTTGCGGGAAAATCAAAATAGATTTTTATGTCTAACATTACTGTATTTCAACTTCAGGGCTGAGGGTGGAGAGAATTAGTCTCTGATTTCTTGAATATCATGTGAAAGTTCTAATTAATGTAACTCTTGAGTGTTCCTTGTTCCGTATAGCTCCACAGTGAGATATGTAATGTGTGACTATAACAGGAGTTATGGTGGAACGAGAAGGCAGAGGTGGATTCAAAGGCCAGCTTCATCTCTTCCTGACTTAGTGATTGTGAACTTACTAAGCCTTTCTGAATTCAGTAACTTAACCTATAAAACAGAGATGAATAACACCTCCTCACAGTGTTGTTATGATTATTTAACAAGAAATATGTGTAAAGATCCTAGGTCAGTATGTGGATTACAGTTAATTTTGCTTTATATCAAATTATAGATGGTGAGTGCTTAATGTGGACTATGCACACACACACACAAAAGACCAATGGATGTGACTAAATTCTTTGAATTGTCTGCAACTTAAGATTGCCCAGGGTTCCTTACCATCATATAGAAGGCTCTGCCCAGTGAGACTTCAGAATTTTCATTGATGTCCCACATACAGCCCTAGTGCCTGTTAATCTTTCTTAGCTTCCTATGGCATTTATTCATTCATTTGTTGAGGGCTCACCAGTCATCATGAAGATAATATGGTCTCTCTCTGACCTAAGCAAGTTCACAGTCTAGTAGAGGACAAAGATATAAAAGCAATCGCAATATCATGCGGTAAGTATCATCCCTAATCAAGGCAAGGTAGAGGGCTGTGGAAAGCCAGAGGGAGCACACAGCTCTGTTTATTTGAGGGACACAGCTGTATTGAGGAATGAGAGATCCAGGTACTTGTTTAGGCACCAGTACAGGATGCCACAAAAACCAGAAATGTGCTAGTTAACTCAGGTTTCTGTACAGAACTCCTTACCTTCCTGGTAAAAAGTAATTTGGTTTTGCTTCCACCAAAGACAATACTTTCAAACGGAAATTAAAAAAACCAAAAATCGGGGCTTCCCTGGTGGCACAGTGGTTAAAACTCCAAGCTCCCAGTGCAGGGGGCCCAGGTTCGATCCCTGGTCAGGGAACTAGATCCCACATGCATGCCGCAACTAAGAGTAGACATGACACAATTAAGGAGCCAGCAAGCCTCAACTAAGGAGCCCACAAGCCGCAACTAAGGAGCCTGCCTGCCGCAACTAAGACCTGGTGCAACCAAATAAATAAAAATAAATAAATTAAAAAAAGAAGAAATGTCATGAGAAAAATTAAAATTAAAAAACCAAAAACCTCCTCTCTAGAGATGACCTATGTCTGTTGATTAGTTTTGCCATGAGCAGCTGCAGATGAAGTCAAACGAAATTCTGAAATCAAGTCATGCATAGCACCAAGCTGTTTTTACTGGAATGAATTTTAAATTGTTGAACAAAGCCTAAATTTTAAATTCTTTGGTATGTCTCCCAAGTGGTCTGATTCAGTAAATTGCAAAAGAAAATAGAAATGAGAACAAGAATTACAGAAAAATGAGATTTCTCTTTTCCAGAACACTGACTCTACTTCAGGCAGTGGGAGTAGTTGAACGTCTTTTTTCATATAATAATAAAAATATTGGTTTCTCCCTAAACCCACCAAATAGATGTTGAATAAATATTCTAAGTGCATTATTTTGAAGAGGCACCAAATTATTAGTCTGTCTGTCTGGCATACTCTGTGTCTCAGACTTTCCTTAGAATAGGAATGGAATGGTAAAGGCATCACAGAGGAGGGGACTTGTGGCTACCTCTAGGGATGAAGGTTGTCTGGGAGGAGGGAGAGGAGAAAAAGGAATGCTCCCTCCTCTTTCCCCGGATTCACTATACCAAGGTCCCTGATTTCTTTCTTTCTTTTTTTTTTACGTCTTTAGTGGAGTATAATTGCTTTACTAATGTTGTGTTAGTTTCTGCTGTATAACAAAGTGAATCAGCTACACATATACATATATCCCCATATCCCCTCCCTCTTGAGCCTCCCTCCCACCCTCCCTATCCCACCCCTCTAGGTGGTCACAAAGCACCAAGCTGATCTCCCTGTGCTATGCGGCTGCTTCCCACTAGCTAGCTATTTTACATTTGGTAGTGTATATATGTCCATGCCACTCTCTCACTTCGTCCCAGCTTACCCTCCCCACCCCTGTGTCCTCAAGTCCATTCTCTACATCTGAGTCTTTATTACTGTCCTTCCCCTAGGTTCATCAGAACCTTTTTTTTTTTTTAGATTCCATATGTATGTGTTAGCATACGATATTTGTTTTTCTCTTTCTGACTTACTTCACTCTGTATGACTGACTCTAGGTGCATCCACCTCACTACAAATAATTCAATTTCGTTTCTTTTTATGGCTGAGTAATATTCCATTGTATATTTGTGCCACATCTTCTATATCCATTCATCTGTCGGTGGACACTTAGGTTGCTTCCATGTCCTGGCTATTGTAAACAGTGCTGCAGAGCACATTGTGGTACATGTCTCTTTTTGAATTGTGGTTTTCTCAGGGTATATGCCCAGTAGTATAGTAGGATTGCTGGGTCATATGGTAGTTCTATTTTTAGTTTTTTAAGGAACCTCTATAGTGTTCTCCATAGTGGCTGTTATCAATGTACATTCCCACCAACGGTGCAAGAGGGTTCCCTTTTCTCCACACCATCTCCAGCATTTATTGTTTGTAGATTTTTTTTTTTTTTCACGGTACGCGGGCCTCTCACTATTGTGGCCTCTCCCGTTGCGGAGTGCAGGCTCAGAGGCCATGGCTCACGGGCCTAGCCGCTCCGTGGCATGTGGGATCTTCCCGGACCGGGACACAAACCCGTGTCCCCTGCATTGGCAGGAGGACTCTCAACCACTGCGCCACCAGGGAAACCCTGTTTGTGGATTTTTGATGATGGCCATTCTGACCGGTGTGAGGTGGTACCTCACTGTAGTTTTGATTTGCATTTCTCTAACGATTAGTGATGTTGAGCATCCTTTCATGTGTTTGTTGGCAATCTTCTTTGGAAAAATGTCTGTTTAGGTCTTCTGCCCATTTTTGGATTGGGTTGTTTATGTTTTTGATATTAAGCCACATGAGCTGCTTGTATATTTTAGAGATTAATCCTTTGTCCGTTGCTTCGTTTGCAAATATTTTCTCCCATTCTGAGGGTTGTCTTTTCGTCTTGTTTATGGTTTCCTTTGCTGTACAAAAGCTTTTAAGTTTCATTAGGTCCCATTTGTGTATTTTTGTTCTTATTTCCATTTCTCTAGGAGGTGGGTCAAAAAGGATCTTGCTGTGATTTATGTTATAGAGTGTTCTGCCTTTGTTTTCCTTAACAGTTTTATAGTGTCTGGGCTTACATTTAGGTCTTTAATCCATTTTGAGTTTATTTTTGTGTATGGTGTTAGGGACGGTTCTAATTTCATTCTTTTACATGTAGCTGTCCAGTTTTCCCAGCACCACTAGCCTTATTTAAGAGGCTATCTTTTCTCCATTATATATTCTTGCCTCCTTTATCAAAAATAAGGTGATCATATGTGCGTGGGTTTATCTCTGGGCTTTCTATCCTGTTCTATTGATCTATATTTCTGTTTTTGTGCCAGTACCATACTGTCATGATTACTATAGCTTTGTAGTATGGTGTGAAGTCAGGGAACCTGATTCTTCCAGCTCCGTTTTTCTTTCTCAAGATTGCTTTGGCTATTCGGGGTCTTTTATGCCTCCATACAAATTGTAACATTTTTTGCTCTAGTTTTGTGGAAAATGCCCTTTGTAGTTTGATAGGGATTGCACTGAATCTGTAGATTGCTTTGGGTAGTATAGTCATTTTCACAATGTTGATTCTTCCAATCCAAGAACATGGTACATCTCTCCATTTGTTTGTATCATCTTTGATTTCTTTCATCAGTGTCTTATAATTTTCTGCATATAGGTCTTTTGTCTCTTTAGGTAGGTTTATTCCTAGGTATTTTACTCTTTTTGTTGCAATGGTAAATGGGAGTGTTTCCTTAATTTCTCTTTCAGAGTTTTCATTGTTAGTGTATAGGGATGCAAGAGATTTCTGTGCATTAATTTTGTATCCTGCTACTTTATCGAATTCATTGATTAGCTCAAGTAGTTTTCTGGTAGCATCTTTAGGATTCTCTATGTATAGTATCATGTCATCTGCAAACAGTGACAGTTTTACTTCTTTTCCGATTTGGATTCCTCTTTTTAAAAAAAAAAATTTATTTATTTATTTATTTATTTATTTATTTTTGGCTGTGTTGGGTCTTCGTTTCTGTGCGAGGGCTTTCTCCAGTTGCGGCAAGCGGGGGCCACTCTTTATCACGGTGTGCGGGCCTTTCACTATCGTGGCCTCTGTTGTTGTGGAGCACAGGCTCCAGATGTGCAGGCTCAGTAATTGTGGCTCACGGGCCCAGTTGCTCCGCAGCATGTGGGATCTTCCCAGACCAGGGCTCGAACCCATGTCCCCTGCATTGGCAGGCAGACTCCCAACCACTGCGCCACCAGGGAAGCCCTGGATTCCTTTTATTTCTTTTTCTTCTCCAATTGCCATGGCTAAAAATTCCAAAGCAGGTCTCTGATTTCTTATGCTGTGTTCTCTCTTTGGAATGGCATTTCCTGACTCTGACCATTTCACCACCATGAAGGTGAGGCGTAGCAATTTGGTTTGTAAGGATTTCTTAGAAACTTTTCCAAATTGGAAAACCCACTAAGATAGCTGCCAAGATATTTCTTGACACGTTATTTTGACTTGAGGTTATTAGTTAGGATTCCCATGATGTATCAAATGTTTATTAGGCTCAGTCATGTTGGACCAATGTTTGGGAAGAAAATACAGCCTTTTGCACAGGAATTTAGTTTGGTGCTCTTTGGGGTACCAGGGAATAGAATCCAGGATCCTCTTCCCTTGAACTTCAAAGAAAGAGCCTCCCTTTAAATCCAGAAGTGGGGAAAGTACCTCCAAGTATTAGTGGCTCTAAGTCATTTGCTCCATGTAAGGTAGCCAAGGACAGTTGAACAGGGCTGATGATCTGAGTGGGATCTCCCAGCTCTTAGGCTCTGAGCCAAAGAGTGATGGTAAAAGCAAAGCCTAGAATTTAACTATAGCAATAGTTAAATTGCAGACCAAGGGTCTGCATGGGGGGTTCATCCCACTCCTCTGTGCCTTGAGACTCCCTTCATACCCTGGCTGGGAAACAGAACTGGGTGGAGACAGAACTTTTTATACTATAGTTCCTGGAACCCCCCAAGTAGAGCAACTTCATATCTCTCTGACTCCTAAGCCTTTTCAACCCCAAATTTCTATGAGTACATCTGCAGTCTCTGCATCTTAGAAGGTCAGAGTAAATAATAAAATAATAATAAGTAGGTTTTATTTTGACCTGCTAAGAAAATTGCGACAACGTAAGGGCCTTTAGAATCATAGAATATTAGCGCTTCTCAGAGAATGTTGTCCAGCCCCTTTATTGTACAGATAGATAAGCTAAGGCCCAGAAAGGTAAAGTTTCTTGGCCAAAGTCATATAGCTTCTTTTTCTGTTTGTTTGTTTGTTTTTTGCAGTATTAAGTAGCAAGAGTTTTATTAAGCAAAAGGGGAAGTATGCTCTCGAGAAAGGATGAGAGCAGGCTGTCTGGAAGCCAGAAGTCAGTCATATAGCTTCTTAGTGAAGGCACTAAGACTAGTACCCAGGACTCCTCATCCGAATGTCCTTTTCACTCTTTCACTCTGACTTTCATAAAAAAAATACTGGTAAAGGGAATTCCCTGGCAGTCCAGTGATTAGGACTCGGCGCTTTCACTGCTGTGGGCCCAGGTTCAACTCCTGATCAGGGAACTAAGATCCCCCACAAGCTGTGCAGGGCAGCCAAAAAAAAAATACTGGCAGAAATCAGAACATTTTAAGAGGGAAGACTTATGAGGCAGGCTAACATGGTGCAAAGAGCCCATGAACTGAAATGGGAAGAACTGAATTTAAGCTCTAATCATAATTATTGGGTATGCAAGTCTCAGTTTCTTCATCTACAAAATGGGCTAGTTTTATTAGAAGACTGTTGTAAAGATAAAAGTACTTTGTAAATCATAAAACATTATACAAACGAGGAGCTCTACATAAGGGATATGAGTTAGGGGGAGGGCAGGAGGGGACGGTTTACAAGTTGGGCTTAGGGCTCTGAAATTGTGTGCAAAGTGTTTTGTTTTTGTGCATTTTTCTGGGAAGAAGATCCATAAATTGCATTAGATATTTATTTCTCAGAAAAGGTTAAGAAAAGCCACTGATGTTGGTATTCAACACCACTGTCACTGATCTGAGAACTGTTCTAGTTCTATAGAAAGATAAACAAAACTTAATTCTTGTGCTGGAGGGACTATTTTTGAGAAATTCATAGAGTTGCCAGATAAAATACAGGTTGCCACTTAAATCTGAATTTCAGATAAACAACATTTTTTAGTATGTCCCACGTAACATTTATCTGAAATTCAAATTTAACTGGGAATCCTACATTTTTATTTGCTAATTCTGGCAACCCTAGAAATTTACCCTATCAGCAGGGAAAAGGTGATGTGTTTCAATGAGCTTGCCTTCAGTGAGCTTGTTTTTTTTTTTTTTTTTGGGTAGCAGTTGTGTTGGAGGGGGGAACTCTTACCGCAAAAAAAAAAAATAAAATAAAATAAAATAAAATAAAATAAAATAAATTTATTAATTTTATTTTTTTATTTTTGGCTGCGTTGGGTCTTCATTGCTGGGCGTGGGCCCTCTCCAGCTGCGGCGAGCGGGGGTTACTCTGCTGCAGTGGGCAGGCTTCTCACTGTGGTGGCCTCCCCTGCTGTAGAGCACGGGCTCTAGACACATGGGCTCAGTAGTCGTGGCTCACAGGCTCTAGAATGCAGGCTCAGCAGTTGTGGCGCACGGGCTTAGTTGCTCCACAGCATGTGGGATCTTCCCGGACCAGGGCTCGAACCCGTGTTCCCTGCATTGGCAGGCGGATTCTTAACCACTGCGCCACCAGGGAAGCCCCCAGTGAGCTTGTTACAAGAGCTTGCCAGATCTTGTAACACTCTTCTATTGGCAGAGAGTTGGATAGGGATAATAATGTGTTCAAGAAGCAAAAATGAAAGTCAGGGCCCACGCTGAAGATTAGACAATTTGGGGATCATTTTGAATTAAAGCATGTCACTTTCTTGATGCCACAGCAGGGGCAGATTCAAGCTTTGTGTATCCTGAAATCTATAAAATGTTGGGGATGCTCTTTAAGAAGAAGAATGCAGGGACTTCCCTCGTGGTCCAGTGGCTAGGGCTCTGAGCTCCCAATGCAGGGGTCCCAGGTTTGATCCCCGGTCAGCGAACTAGATCCCACATGTATGCCACAACTAAGAGTTTGCATGCCACAACTAAAGGTCCCAAATACTGCAACTAAGGATCCCTCATACTGCAACAAAGATCCCGAGTGTTGCAACTGAGACCCAGTGCAGCCAAAATAAATGAATAAATAAATAAATGTGTGTATATATATATATATATATATATATATATATAAGGACACACTCTACATTTAAAAAGACAAAGAAAAAGAATGCAAAGTTACAAGAACAAAAAGAACACTTTTAGGTGTAAAAGAATACGTTTATTTAAAATGAGAAAAAAATTACAATAAACGACTAGATGTTTAGAACAGTGCCTGGTACATAGTAAGCGCTCAATAGCTTTAAAAAAATTAAGAGAGTGGATTCTGGGAAGATGGCAGAGTAGAAAGCAACAGAAATCTGTCTCTGCATCTAGACAACAATGGTACTGGAAGAATCTGTCTGATGTAATTTTGGAACTCTAGAGGAAGGCTCACAACTTCCAGAGAAAAGGTGAATGGTAAATTGTCGTTAATTTTAGTCAATTTCAGCTCTTAACACAGTAGCAGCTAAGCATGCTGCACACTTCAGCCCCACTGCAGGTAGCTATGCATGTGTTTCTGAAGCAGCCTGTACACAGCTTTCCGAAGCCAGAGTGGGCAAAAAAACCCCTGTCCTCCAAATATCAGGGATCTGTGCTCTAATCACTGCTGCTTCTAATCCATAGGTACAGATAAAGAGGCTGTGGCCATTGTTGCTGCACACACCACACCCCTTGTTGTAAATGTCCCCCACCAAGTGAAGTGATTTTCAAGGGATCTAAAGGGCCAGACTAGGACATTCAAAAGCAACTACATATACAGGAAAAATTAGAAAGTCACCATGCATGGCCAGGGGAAGCCCCATGCTCAGAAAAGACCTGAGCAGACCTTAAGTTTACACCTCAGGCTACTCCTTGGCACAGAGAGAGCCTGCAATAATCAAAAAAACAAAAACTATAACCAAAAACAGGAAGAGTCTGATTTCCAGAGTTATCACATTATTAGATTCTAATGATTAGAGTATAAGATTCAATGTACAGTTTTCAACAAAAACCCCACAAAGTACACAAAAACAGGAAAAGATGGCCCATTCCAAGGAACAAAACAGGGAGTTCCCTGGTGGCCCAGTGGTTAAAAATCTGTCTGCCAACACAGGGGACACGGGTTTGATCCCTCTTCTAGGAGGATCCCACATGCCGCGGAGCAACTAAGCCTGCAAGCCACAACTACTGAGCCCGCGTGTCACAACTACTGAAGCTCACGCACCTAGAGCCCATGCTCTGCAACAAGAGAAGCCTGCACACCACAATGAAGAGTAGCCCCCGCTTGCTGCAACTAGAGAAAGCGCACATGCTGCAATGAAGACCCAATGCAGCCAAAAATAAGTAAGTAAATAAATAACTTTATAAAAAAAAAGGAAAAAAGCAGAAAACAGAAACTGTCCCTGAAAAAGACCTGATGGTGAATCTACTAGACAAAGACTTTAGCACAACTGTCTTAAAGATGCTCAAAGAACTAAAGAAATATGTGGAGAAAGTCAAAAAAACAATGTATAAAATATGTAACTCATAAGGATGTAACGTGCAGCATGTGACTATAGTCAGTAATATTATAGTGCATTTTTGAAAGTTGCCGTAAGAGCAAATCTTAAAAATTCATATCACAAGAAAAAAACTTTTTGTAACTTTGTATGGTGACAGATGGTAACTAGACTTATTGTGATCATCTCTCAGTGTATACAAATATTGAATCATTATGATGTCACCTGAAATTAATATGTCAATTATACCTCAGTTAAAAAAAGAAAACAATGTATGAACAAAATGGAAATATTAGCAAAGAGATAAAAACCTTAAAAGAAACAGAAAGAGATTCTGGAGGTGAAAAGTACAATAATTAAAATGAAAAGTTCACTAGAAAGATCCAAAGGCAAGTTTGAGCTGGCAGAAAAAAGAATCAGCATAGTTTAAGACAGGACAATGGAATTACTGAATCTGAGAAACAGAGAGAAAAAAGATTGAAGTGAACAGAGCCTAAGGGAATTATGGGATACCACCCAGTAGACCGACATACACATCATGGAAGTCCTAAAAGGAAGAAAAAGATAAAAAGGCAGAGAGAATATTTTAAAAACTGATGGCTAAAACCTTATAAAATTTCATGAAATACCTGAATATAAACATCCAAGAAGTTCAATGAACTCCCAGATGAACTCAAAGAGACAAACACCAGGATACTTTATAATCAAACTGCCCAAAGCCAAAGAGGGAATTTTGAAAGCAGTGAGGAAGCAACTCGTCACATACAAGGGATCCTCAGTAAGATAACTAGCATATTTCTCACCAGAAATTTTGGAGGTCAGAAATCAGTGGGCTGCTATATTCAAAGTGCTAGAAGAAGAAACTGTCAACCAAGAAGCTTATACTTGGCAAAACTGACTTTCAAAAGTGAGGAAAAAATTGAGACATTCCCAAATAAACAAAAACTGTGGGGAATTTGTGACCACTAGACCTGCCTGCAAGAAATACTAAAATGAGTCCTACAGGTTGAAACAAAAAGACACTAGACAGTGACTCAAAGCTATATGAAGAAATAAAGATCTCGGTAAAGGTAAAAACATGGGCAGTTATAAAAGTTAGTATTGTGTAACTCCACTTTTTGTTTTCTACATAATTTAAGAGACTGATACGGGCTTCCCTGGTGGCGCAGTGCTTGAGAGTCCGCCTGCCGATGCAGGAGACGCGGGTTCGTGCCCCGTTTCGGGAAGATCCCACATGCCGCGGAGCGGCTGGGCCCGTGAGCCATGGCCACTGAGCCTGCGCGTCCGGAGCCTGTGCTCC
>NW_006774285.1:1722974-1725269 GCF_000442215.2 Lipotes vexillifer | reverse complement strand
GCAAAAAAAAAAAAAAAAAAAAAGAGACTGATACATTAAAATATTATTAACTTATGTTTTTAGACACACAATGTATAAAGGTATAATTTTCTGACATCAACAACTGAATGAGATAAAGATGGAACTGTTAAAGGAGCAGAGGTTTTGTATGTTATTGAAGGTAAGCTGGTATAAATTCAAATTAGAGTGTTATAACTAAAGTTACAGGATGTTAACTGTAATCCCCATGGTAACCACACAGAGAACAGCTACAGAATTTACAAAAAAAGGAAATGATTTAAATGTCTCATTACAAAAAAAATCAAACTAAACACACAAAAAAGACAGTAATGTAAGAAATGAGGGCCAAAAAGCTATAAGGCATATAGATAACAAATAGCAAAATGACAAGTAAATCCCTCCTTACCAGTAGTTATTGATACTTTAAATGTAAATGGATTAAATTCTCCAGTCAAAAGACAGATTGGCAAAATGGATAAAAACACATGATCCAACCATATGCTATCTACAAAACTCACCTTAGGTACAAAGAGATAAATAGGTTGCAAGTGAAAGGATGGAAAAGAAAATCCATGCAATAGTATAATGGCTATACTAATATCAGACAAAATAGATATTAAATCAAAAAAGCTTATAAGAGATAAAGGACATTATATATTAACAGAAGGTTCAATACAACAAGAAGATATAACAATTATAGAAATTCATGCACCTAATAACAGACCATCAAAATATATGAAGTAAAGATTGATAGAACTGAAGGGAGAAATAGTTCTGCAATAACAGCTGGAGTTCAATATCCCATTCTCAATAATGAACAGAACAACTGGATATCCACATGCAAAAGAATGAAGTTGGACCCTTACCTAACACCATGTACAAAAATTAACTCGAAATGGACCCATGACCTAAATGAAAGACCTAAAACTGTAGAACACTTAGAAGAAAACATGGGACAAAATCTTCATAACATTTGACTTGGCAATGGTTTCTTGGATATGACACTACAGGCACAGGCAACAAAGGAAAAAGAGACAAATTCAACTTCATAAAAATTAAAAATGTTTTACGGGAAAAGACACAATCAAGACGGTAAAAAATCAACCCAAAGAATGGGAGAAAATATTTGTAAATATGTCTGATAAAGGATTAATATCCAGAATATATAGAGAATTCCTAAAACTCACCACACACACACACACACACACACACACACACACACACACACGAAAATGGGCAAAGGACTTGACTAGACATTTCTCCAAAGAAGATATATAAATAGGCAATAAGCACATGAAAAGATATTCAAAATTACTAATCATTAGGGAAATATAAATCAAAACTGCAGAGAGATACTACCTCACACCTATTAGAATGGCAAAAATTAAAAAAAAAACAAGTGTTAGCAAAGATATGGAGAAATTGGAACATCTGTGCATTGATGGGAATATTAAATGGTGCAGTGTCTATGGAAAATGGTATGGAAGTTCTTAAAAAAATTAAAATAGAATTACCACGTACCTAGTAATTCCACTTTGGAGTATGTAACCAAAAGAATTGAAAGCAAGGTCCTGAAGAGGTATCTGTACACCCATGCTCATAGCAGCATCATTCACAATAGCTAATACATAAAAGCAACTCAAGTGTCCATCAACAGATGAATGGATAAGCAAAATATGCTATATACATACAATGGTATATTACTCAGCCTTAAAAAGGAAGGAAATTCTAACATATGCTACAACATGGATGAACCTTGAGGACATTTTGCTAAGTGAAATATGCCAGTCACAAAAAGACAAATACTGTATGCTTCCACTTACATGAGATACCTAGACTAGCCAAATTCATGGAGTCAGAAAGTAGAGTGGTGGTTACTAGGCGCTAGGGGAAGAGGGAATGGAGACTTATTGTTTAAGGGGTTTAGAGTTGCACTTTTGCAAGATGAAAAGAGCTCTGGAGATAGATGGTGGTGAGGGCTGCACAGCAATATCACTGTATTTAATGCCTCTGCACTATACACAAAAACAGTTACAATAGTAAATTTTATGTTATATCTACACTACCATGATAAAAAAAATTGTTAAAAAAAGTAGAGGGCTTCCCTGGTGGTGCAGTGGTTGAGAGTCCGCCTGCCGATGCAGGGAACACAGGTTCGTGCCCTGGTCCGGGAAGATCCCACATGCCGCGGAGCGGCTGGGCCCGTGAGCCATGGCGGCTGGGCATGCACATCCGGAGCCTGTGCTCTGCAACGGGAGAGGCCACAACAGTGAGAGGCCCGCATACCGCAAAAAA
>NW_006774285.1:1694744-1722964 GCF_000442215.2 Lipotes vexillifer | reverse complement strand
CCGAAAAAAAAAAAAAAAAAAAGTAGAAATCAATGTTTCCTGTCCATGACACATAACAAATCCTACCTGGGTGGTCTAAAAACTGCACTGTTACTTTGGATTTATGTAATTGATGAAAGCTTAATACCTTGAATACGAGGGTACTTAATAAATATTTGTTATTGAATGTTTCATTTCTTATGGGGATATTCTCCAGGAATGAAGAGCAGAGAAATGTGATAATCTTTATGGCACATTTCTTGAATTAAGCAAAGAAATTTGGGAAAAATATAAGATATCTATACGGATTTTTAGAAACAATATATAAGTTGTACCTTTTCTCTATTTAACTTTTGCTTTTCTCTTTTGAGCATTTTGGATTACAACTGCAAGAGAGAAATTTAAAATTTAGAAATACTGCTTTTCATATTTTATACAGCCATTTTCCTTTTTCCTTAAAATGAAGAGCCACCTGCCCTTTGAAATAAACTATCCACAGTAAGTAACATCCTCATTATTGACTCCAAAATTTACTGGCAGATATAATGTAGTAATTGTCCAGTTGGTCTTTGCATTAGATATATTGTTATAGTAAGTGCCAGGATTATTTATTTATTCTTTTTTTTTTTTTTTTTTACTTAGAGTATATTTTTTGGGGGGGGTTTTTTTTTTTTTTTTTTTTTTTTTTTTTTTTTTTGGCTGCATCATGCAGCTTGCACAATCTTTGTTCCCTGACCAGAGATCGAACCTGGGCCCCGGCAGTGAAAGTGCCAAGTCCTAACCATTTGACCACCAGGGAATTCCCTGTGAGGATTTTAAAAAAAGTAACCTATCTAATTTGTTTTTCATATATGTTTTATAGATTTTAAAAAAAATTTTTTTAGTTTTAAACTTTGCTTTCTTTTAAAAATTAATTAATTTCTTTGTTTTTATTTTTGGTTGTGTTGGGTCTTCGTTGCTGTGCGTGGGCTCTCTCTAGGTGCGGTGAGCGGGGGATACTCTTCTTTGCGGTGCGCAGGCTTCTCATTGTTGTGGCTTCTCTTGTTGCGGAGCATGGGCTCTAGGCACTCGGGCTCAGTAGTTGTGGCTTGCGGGCTCTAGAGGGCAGGCTAATGTAGCTGTGGCACACGGGCTTAGCTGTTCCGTGGCATATGAGATCTTCCTGGGTCAGGGATCGAACCCATGTTCCCTGCATTGGCAGGCAGATTCTTAACCACCACGCCACCAGGGAAGCCCTAAACTCTGCTTTTAAAAATATAAACATGTATGGAATAAAAAGTCATATTTAAAATTTATTCTATTGTGGGCTTTTTGGCCAACCCAATATATTATATGCCATTAAGCAATAATAATAGAGAAATTCCTGACACAGTTCCTTCTCAAAGCATTTGAAAGATCATACAAATTTATGCATGGAAAACATATGAAAGGGCGCCTATCAAGATCTAGCAGTAATTGCCTCTCAGTGACAGTGAAATTATAGGCAATTTTTATCTTCTTTTTCCCATCCGTATTTATTTTCTCAAGTAAATATATTAAAACATAGAGATAATACTTGGGGAAAACAAAACTGTTACATGAGAAATTATCTTTGGGATACTAAACTTGACATTTGGAAGTCTGAATTTTCATTTAGCATTTTTTTTTTTTTTTTTTTTTTGCGGTACGCGGGCCTCTCACTGTTGTGGCCTTTCCCGTTGCGGAGCACAGGCTCCGGACGCGCAGGCTCAGCGGCCATGGCTCACGGGCCCAGCCGCTCTGCGGCATGTGGGATCTTCCCGGACCAGGGCACGAACCCGTGTCCCCTGCATCGGCAGGCGGACTCTCAACCACTGCGCCACCAGGCAAGCCCTTCATTTAGCATATTTTATCATCAGTAATGGACTGGAACTATAGCTCACCTTGCCATCTGTTAAATGTGAATGAAGGAACTACCTTCTTCACACAGTTACTGTTACAGCAATAGAGAACTTATTTAAAGCACCTCACATAATGCCTGGCATACTGTATTGTACTTAATCAAAGGTAGCTGTTGTTATTAGCAGTATATACTAAGATTATAAAAATAAACTCTCTAGGCACCTTTTAAGCCTTATTTAACCATATTTTCAAATCAACAGGAGGTAAACACTTTGATCCTTTAGAAAATCAAAACTAAGCTGCTTTCTTGTTTTCAAATTTTCAATTAATGAAATATTTCAAACATACAGAAAATAAAAAAAGAAACCCACCCTCTTTCTTACTCTTCTTAGAAGTGAAACATTATAGGTAAAACTAAAGCCCTAAACTCTCCCTTCCTCTTTCCTATCTCTCCAGAGATAATCACAATCCTAAAGCTGACTTATATTACTTCCATGCACACTTTTGTACTGTTTCTACTTATATCCATACTATCCATATTTACAACCATACTTTATGTCCATAAATAATATAAGTTTATGTGTGGGGAAACATGAAGCCCAATCAGAAATTCCTTCCACTCGAGATGCTTTTCTTCCCCATTTCCCACCTTAAACAATAATTTGTTTTTTGTTTTAACAGTTTTTTCTTTTTTGTTTTCTTTTGTTTTTTGGCTGCATTGGGTCTTTGTTGCTGCGTGGGCTTTCTCTAGTTGTGGCGAGCAGGGCTACTCTTCGTTATGGTGCACGGGCTTCTCATTGCGGTGGCTTCTCTTGCTGCGGAGCACGGGCTCTAGGAACATGGGCTTCAGTAGTTGTGGCACGTGGGCTGTAGAGCGCAGGCTCAGTAGTTGTGGCTAGTGGGCTTAGTTGCTCCGCACCATGTAGGATCTTCCCGGACCAGGGATTGAACCTGTGTCCCCTGCATTGGCAGGCCGATTCTTAACCACTGCACCATCATGGAAGTCCCAATAATTTGTTTTTAATAAAACTTTGCTTTATCAGTATGAAATGACTCCAATTATAAATCTTGCACTCCAGATTAATGCATGTTTAGCTTTAAACCAAATAAAATTATAGAAATATAAGCCAAACCTCTCTGAAGTGTCCATGTAGAATAGTTTGCAATCCACATTTTAATTATGACTTTTAAAACATAGAACTTAGAAAAGTAATTACATCTTAATAAGTTTGTTCATTTATTAAATTGGATTTTACTCTAAAATATTTATGTTCTTATGTAAACAGAACAGATCTAATTAATCATGTCAACAAAGGAATGCACTTATACACAGAAATAAAATCTTTTTCTAAACCTTATTCAAATATAAAGTGCCAAATCGTTGTTGGAAAAGAAGTATTACTTCTTCAAATTACTGCCAATCCTATCCCTTCAAATATTGTTTTTCAACCTGAAAATATAATTTATGGAGAGCTGTTACTGCAAACTATTACACCTTATTTGTACACATACAGATAGAGGATTACTAACAAATTGATGTCAACTTGAATGGTGAACCCATGCCATCTCCCACTGGTCACCACTTCTCTTCATAAATAATCACAAACCATCCACTTTAAAAGCCATTCTAGGATTTTGTCTGCACTGGCTGCCAACCTTTTTTCGGGGATTGACAGAATTGAGCACCTGATTCATTTTGGAAACCAGCAAGTCTTCAGTCTTCCAGCATGTCTGTTGTTCACATTTCAGTGAAAATTATGCCAACAACTGAGTTACTGCACCTGTAAAATCTTTCATTCTTAGCTATAATCCCTCTGGGCCAAGAGCTTTAAACTCATTGAGATCATACAGTATTCTCTAAGCATCGCCACCACCATTGCTTGTCTCTTAAACATCTTATCACCTTTTCTGATCAGTATACCATTCTTCTTGATGGCAGCAAAGTAGAATTTGAATAGATTCCATCCTTCGCTTTTGCTTTTCCCTTAACATTATTCCATCCACATCAGGGACTCTAGTCACTGCCATTGTTATTAAAAGCAAGGAAAAGAATAAAAGAGCTGGGTTTACCTTTTTCTAGTTCTTCCTTCTGCCACTGAGAAGCAATTAACATTCAGCTTCCTTCTCGCCATACCTGTTTCCCCAATCATTGCCTCATAGGGAGATAAAGTCCCTTAGATTAGTGTAAGGGTTAAATATGGTAACATATGTAAAAGCCTTGGAACAGTGGTTAGCACATACAGAGTGCTCAACAAATTTTAGACAGTATTAATATTTACCCAAAATAATCTACAATTTAAAAGGAAAAATAAGTCTTTCAACAAATGATGTTGGAACAACTGAATATCAACATGCAAGAGAACAAAGTTGGACCCCCTTCCTCACACTACACACAAAAATCAACTCAAACTGATTATAGACCTAAATGTAAGTGTTAAAGCCATTAAACTCTTAGAAGAAAATATAAGAATAACTCTTTGTGATTTGGGGTTAGGCAAAGCCTTCTTAGGTATGACACTGAAAGCACAACTGACCAAAAAAAAGGTAAGTTGGACTTCACAAAAATTAAAAACTTTTGTGCTTCAAAAGATACCATTAAGAAAGACAAAAGACAACCAACAGAATGGGAGAAAATATTTGCAAATCATATATCTGATAATGGACTGGTATCCCGAATATATTAAGAAATGCTTACAACTCAATAATAAAAGACCAGTAGGGGTGTGGGAAGGGAGAATGGGATGAAGGCAGTCGAAAGGTACAAACTTCTAGTTATAAGATAAATAAATACTAGGGATGTAATGTACAGATGATAAATATAATTAACAGTGCTGTATGTTATATATGAAAGTTAAGAGAGTAAAAAAGAAAAAAAAGGAAAAAAGGACCAATAACCAACAACCTAAAAATGAATAAAAGATCTGGATAGACATTTCTCCAAACATATACAATGGCCAAGAGCAAATGAAAAGATGCTCGCCATTAGGGAACATTCAACATTATGTAAACATACTCATAATGTAGGGATTCTCAACATTGGTCATTAGAGAAATGCAAATTAAAGCCACAATGAGATACCACTTAACACCCATCATTATGTGGGTCAAAAAACAGATAATGACAAGTGTTGATGAGGATGTGGAGAAACTAAAACCCTTATTGACTACTATTGGGAATGTAAAATGGCTCATCCACTTTAAAACAGTCTGGCAGTTCCTCAAAAGATTAAACATAGAATTACTATGTGACCCAGCAATTCCACCCAAGAGAGATGAAAAGATACAACCACACAAAAACTCGTATATGTATGTTTATAACAGCATTATTCATAATAGCCCTGAAATGGAAACAATACAATGTCCATTAACTGATGAATGGACAAATGTGTATATCCATACAATGGAATATTATTCAGCAATAAGAAAGAATGAAAAAATGATACATGCTACAACATGTATGAGTCTTGAAAACATTATGCTAAGTGGAAGAAGCCATCACAAAAGACCATATGATTCCATTTATAGGAAATGTCCAGCACAGATAAATTTATAGAGACAGAAAGTACATTAGTGGTTGCCTAGGGCTGCTAGGGGGTTGGGGTCAATGGGGAGTGCTTACTGGGTTAAATGGGTATGAGGTTTCTTTTTGGGGTGATAAAAATGTTCTAAAATTAATAGTGATGATGGTTGCATAAAACTGAATATACTTAAAAACCACTGAATGGTACACTTTAAGTGGCTGAATTGTATAGTATGTGAATTACATCTCAATAAAGTTGTAGGTAGGTAGGTAGATAGATATATAGATGCAGGAATTTAGGAACTTTCTAATGTTTAGGAAATTTAAGAAAGTTAGGTTCAGCCCTCTACTTACAACCTAAGAATTAAAGTGAGTGATAATGGTCTATGCATGTGAGTAGGAAAAACTCACTCTTCCCTCCTGTGTGTTTCTCCTTTACTACTCACACAGAACACTTGTGACACTTCTAGTCACCAAATGTGTGCATGTTTTTCCACCACAAAGCTATCCTCTGTGACATCACCTGGGTGTCCTATAATTCAGTTCTGAAACTATCTACCTGGAGTTAGCATCAAATCTCACAAGATAAGGGCTCAGTCCCACAAGACTGCCCTCCCCCCACACTCCAGATGCCAATCACAAGTCCTAGCTTGTCACCTGTACTTCTGACAGACTGGCTATTGGCTATAAATCAGGGTTCCCATGACCCCCTTCTTGGCCTTGATAATTTGCTAGAATGGCTCACAGAACTCAGGGAAACACTTATTTATATTTACTGGTTTATTACATAATAAAGGATACGATCAAGAATACAGACAACAGCCAGCTGAGGAGATACATAGGAAGAGGTCTGGGAGGGTCCTGAGCACAGGAGCTTGTTTCTGTGGAGTTAGGGTGCATCACCTTCCACGTACATGGATGTGTTCACCAACCTGGAAGCTCTCTGAACCCCATATTATTGGCATTTTTATGGAACCTTCATCACACAGGCTTTCTTGACATAAGAGAAGCCATTTTTGGCCTAAGCCATTTTGTGATCTAAGCCTGGCCACAATGCTACCGTTGAACAGGTCTCAGTAATTAATGATCTTAAGGGAACAAAAGAATGCAGAAGCAAATGGCTATTATCAGGGAAGAGAAGTAACAACAGCTAAGATAATATATCAATTGTAAAGACTCTCAGTTCTGTTTCAATGGTAAAGATTAGCCTGAAGTGCTCAACCACTAGATCAACTGGAACCTAAGGGATGATGATGTTGACCTTTTCTGATCCTTGTGATTTCAATCAACTCAAGCTTGGACTCTGTTGACTGCCCAAGCCCTTTCATGAATATGCATGTAACTTAGCTTAAAACTTCCCCAATTTTGCTGTTTGGGGAGACACTGCTTTGGGAAAGATCCCCATAGTGTTCTCCCATTTGTTATTTGGTTTTTAAAATTTATTTATTTATTTATTTATTTATCTGGCTGCGCCAGGTCTTAGTTGCGGGATGCAGGATCTTTGTTGCCGTGTGCAGGATCTTTTTTAGTTGCAGCACGCGGGATCTTTAGTTGCGGCATGCGAACTCTTAGTTGTGGCATGTGGGATCTAGTTTCCAGGGATCGAACCCAGGCCCCCTGCATTGGGAGCGTGGAGTCTTAGCCACTGGACCACCAGGGAAGTCCCTTCTTCCCATATTTGGCTTGGTTGTATCTTTTGGTTCAACAACCACCAAGAGGCGAACACAGTTTTTGGTTAACAGAACCACCCAGCTAAGGTACTCCAGGATTCCTGACACACTGAAATGTGTGAGATAATAATTGTGTTTTAAGTCGATAAATATTGGGGTAATTTTTTATGTAGCACCAGACAACAAATACAGGGATATTATAGATGGTTCAGGTATTGTGCTGGACTATTCTGTCTTTTACGATCCCTTTGGCTTTGAGAAACTATGATCAGGTATGAGACGATGTACTTGCCTAAAAGATTATTTCCCTATGGGGAGTTAATACTAAGCAGAAGAAAACAAACTGCCATTGATATACATTATTTGGGGGCTGCATAAATAGCTGTGCTATGTAGAACCTGACTTTAGTTGTGGTGATGAAATCATACTTCTATAGAGTCGGTGTTAGCTGGAAGGTATGACAGGAAGCATATCTGTCTCAGAAGGCTTTGAGATTCTAGAAATGAGAAGCAGCACTAATTAGAAAACTTGGGCACATAAAAACCATTCAAAGAATCCTGGACATCCACTCTGGGCATCTACTTTGCTTATTTCTTTTATGCTCTTTCTTGCTCTGGATCCATTTTTGGTTACCTGGTGAGGTTTTGGGTTTTTTTTTTCTCCAGGCATTTCCTCATTTAATTCTTTCAACAATATCTTGAGGGTGGTTTTATTACTACCACCCTTTTATACAGGAGGAACTGATTCTGACTTTGTCTTTGTCTATCCATTCCAACTCTCCACCCCTTTCTGGCTACCAGGTCTCTCTGCTCTTAGAATCCTTCTTACAGGTGGACCCATCATCCAACTCTTTACCATTTCTTTACTTTTGGTTCCACCCTTGCACCTCCATCTGCCTGGGTCTGACTGACTACACCTGTCAGAACTTGGGGGTCATTATCCACTCCTGACCATGTTCCAGACCTAGAAATTTTCCCATTTAGCCAATATTCCAGCCTGTCCTCTCCCTCCTTGCTGCCCTGGTCAATTAGTCTTAACACATGGACTCTGTGAGGTGCAGAAGGTGTTAGTGTAAAAAAAAAATAGGTGGGAGTCTTTTTTGGCAGGCTTCAGAGCTATATCATATTTTGAACACTCTCAAGTGGGGCACCCATCAAGGCTCATTCTGTCCTGGAAACCTATATTTTTGTGATTTCTACTCTACACCTTGTTGTATACATTGGATCTTTCTTTTACTTAACATCTTAAATAATTACCCAAGGTCTCCTCTCTGACAGGGAAACAATGAAACAATCTTTGGAGATTCATTTAAATAATTTATTTATAAAATTTTAAAGATGGTCTCTGAGATACAGCACTAGGGATTTCCCCTAAGTCTCTCAATACAAGTTTAATAAAATAGTGATTTTTCTTAGAGTTATAGGGCTGGGGAAGAATAGAGGCTGAAGAAATAGTGGTAGGGAAATAGAAGGTACGCATTTGCCTGTTTTCCTAGACTCTTTTTTTTTTTTTAATTACCTATTTATTTTATATTTATTTATTTATGGCTGCGTTGGGTCTATTGCTGACTGCGGGCTTTCTCTAGTTGTGGCGAGCCGGGGCTACTCTTCGTTGTGGTGCACGGGCTTCTCACTGCGGTGGCTTCTCTTGTTGCAGGGTACAGGCTCTAGGCGCGCAGGCTTCATTAGTTGTGGCACATGGGCTCAGTAGTTGTGGCTCGCAGGTTCTAGAGTGCAGGCTCAGTAGTTGTGGCGCACGGGCTTAGTTGCTCTGTGGCATGTGGGATCTTCCCAGACCAGGGCTTGAACCCATGTCCCCTGCATTGGCAGGCGGATTCTTAACCACTGCATCACCAGGGAAGTCCCCTAGACGCTTTTACTTTTAAGATTTTTTTGATGTGGACCATTTTTAAAGTCTTTATTGAATTTGTTACAATATTGCTTCTGTTTTATGTTTGGTTTTCTGGCCCTGAGGCATGTGGGATCTTAGCTCCCTGACCAGGGATCGAAGCTGCACCCCCTGCATTGGAAGGTGAACTCCTAACCACTGGTCCGCCAGGGAAGTCCCTGTTTTCCTAGACTCTTAAACAAATTTTTTGTACAAACCAATGCCAACAACTGCATTAAAAGTAGATGAGAAAGAGTTATTTTGGATGAGTTTAGCACCTACAAAATACTCAAGTAAATTGTGACTACTACTTTCAGTCAAATAGATGATCAAAGACATCCTCTCCTTTTGATCCTGGTTGTTCCGATTCTGTTGCTTTCCTCATCAGTAGAATTCACTGGGTGTACAGATAAAATCTGCAGAAGCCTCAGCAATCAACAGGCAACTCCACAGCCTTTTAGCTATAGTGCTTTACCTTATTTTAGCACTTTATATTTCCCTACCACTTTATACCATGACATTCCTACACCAAAATCATTGTGTAAAATGAAATGTGAAGGGAAGCAGTTGTCAACCTTAGAAAGATCTGAGCATTTACACACCTGGATCCTTACAGTGGGCAGTTCAAAGGCAAAGCCATTTATCTAGTCAAAGAGGGAGGCGAGTTAAACTGAAATTATGACTATTCAGTGTCTTTATTACTTTGAAGACCAAAGTGTGTTTGATCCTTGCTCTGATACCTGCTTCCTGGTAACACTGTAGGGAGCAGATTGATGCATCCCAGAGTCCACTTTAGCATTTAATTCTTGCTCATACCACCTTCCCAAACAATCATGAGGAGCATAAAGATTGTACTTAATAAACAAAAGTGAAAGTGTGGGAAATAAATACTTACTTTTAAAAGTAGAGTTTTTAATTCATTTGGTCAATATAAAAGAAATACATCCTCATTATAGAAGATTTTGAGAGTGTCAAAAAGGAGAAAGATATAAAAAATCGTGTTTATATACCCACCACCCAAAACATAACCATTAATAATACTTCACTGGATTTCCTTTTGGGCTTTTATTCATGTCAGTTTAAAAAAAAACATTCCTATAATCATTATATATGTATATATATAGTGTGTGTGTGTGTGTGTGTGTGTGTGTCCTATTTTCACTTCCAATTATAACACAAGCAAAAATGGATACTTCAAAAGTTGCGAGTACAGAGTTTAGTAAAAATATGTGTTTCATTTGAATTGGAAGTCAAGATTATAATATCACTTTGAACATCGTCATACATATTTCTTCATTCTACCACAACCTTTTGTTGCATTATTTAAGTTGAATATTATATCTTTTCTAAATTTTGGAGAGTGTTATCATTTTGCACAGTGAATATATTGTTAGCAGTTATTATATTTTATGACAAATTAAAAATGATGTTTTAAATTTGTTAGATTGCACTAGGTCTGACATTTATATCATGGAATATTTTATTCAACTCATTAACATATTACCAAAGATCTAGCATAACCTTTGACATGAAATAATTCTCTTCTTTATAAGAATAATAATAGACTTCTGTGAATCAATGACTTAAAAACCCCAAATTACAAATATTTATTAAACTCTTCAATGTTACATCAGTTTTCCTCCCACATACCCATACTGCAGTCCTGATATAAGACATATAAGGAGTAGTAATCAAGAATTAAAATTTTCTCTTTAAAAACTGTCAAAAGCTTGCTACACCAGCATCCAGCAACAGGAGGAGAAATGTCTCCAGTCTACTACACTCCCCTCCAAGCCAGGTTTTAATTTGTTGAGAAGGGGGGAAAAAGCCTATAAAAACCTTGGCAAAATACAGAGCTGCTAATTTAATCAATTTTAGTAGTTAAGGCAGTGATTCCAAGTGCTAACGCAATCTGTTGAAAGAACTAATTTCCAAGGGGAGATTCATTTATTTCTACTTTTTTCTTGCCAGTTTTCCTATCTAAGGGTATGTGGGCAGCCATCATGCATCCACTGAGGGACACCCCCTCTCAAGAGTTAGTAGGATTAGGCTCTAACTCAAACCCTGAAGTAGCAGAGAAATATACTCTCCTTTTCCCAGGAGAGGGTTTTCCAGATGCCAATCAAGTATACCTCAACTGATGTAGTAATAGATACCTGCCTGAGAGTGCAGTAAAAACTAAAATCAGACTGAACCAAAAGAAACAGCTGGGTACCAGAGGTGGGGAGAGGGGGGAAAGAGAGAGAGAGACAGACAGAGAGACAGACAGAGAGACAGAGAGAGACAGACAGAGAAGGGGATGCTCTACTTCTTACCTGGCACTGAAATCTTCCAGCTCTCATTGCCTCTTGTCATTAAATTTTTTATAACAATATAGTGGGGCACCATATTTTGATATATTGGCAGATATGTTTATAATTCCTGCTAGTTCATTTATACCCCCATTTAAAGCTATACTGTGAAGCACAGATTACCTTGGAGAAGAGCTGTTACAGCAGGAAAGGTTTTTGAATATGACAAACCCAAACCCTGAAGCTCTCTGAGCATGGACAGTTTGGAAGATCTGTAGGTGCCACCTCTGAAACTAAATAAAGTTTACGTGGACTGGAAGATGAAGAGAGAAAATCCGAAGGAAAGGAGGAGGTTTAGACACTGGTGGGTTCCTAAGAAAGAGTTCAGGGTCCTTCTCCAATTCTTCCCGCGTGGTGTGAGGAACAGGGGTAGAGGAAACCTGTGGTGCGTCCCCAGATAGAGCCCAAGGAGGTTTCAAGATACCAGAGTCCTCCTCACCCAGCATGGTGAGGGCATAGAGGAAATATCTGTGCCTTGGCAGGTGGGACAGAGGCAGCCTTGAAGCATCCCTCGGGCCTCAGTGTGGTGTGGAGAGAAGCAAAATGTTTTCCACACACCTGAGAATAACACAGACTTGGGGCAGAAGCTTAGACACCCCACCTAGTTTTCTGCAGTCCAGGAATGGAAGAGAGTGTATCCAGAGAGGCTCTGCAGTCAGGAAGAGAGACAATGGAACTGCCACTTGGGCCAAAGACAGAGGAACTGGACAGGATGTGGTACACTCCAGCAGATGCTAGTATAGACTGATGAACAAGAACAAGACACTACCCATCCCCACCCTGATGCTGTGGCACTATATAAGGCCCCAGATGTCAGAGGAAAAGAGCAGTGGGAACCCTAAACTAACTAGGATTTACTATCTGTCACTTGGCAGAATGACACTAAAGAAAGAGAGAAATTAAGTTGTAGAAAAATGAAGAAGGGGCTTCCCTGGTGGCACAGTGGTTAAGAATCCGCCTGCCAATGCAGGGGACATGGGTTCGAGCTCTGGTCCGGGAAGATCCCACACACCGCAGAGCAACTAAGCCTGTGGCCACAACTACTGAGCCTGTGCTCGAAAGCCCGCGAGCCACAACTACTGAGCCCGTGTGCCACAATTACTGAAGCCCGCATACCTAGAGCCCATGCTCCCAACAAGAGAAGCCACCGCAGTGAGAAGCCCGTGCACCACAACGAAGATAGCCCCTGCTCGCCGCAACCAGAGAAAAGCCTGCGCACAGCATCAAAGACCCAATGCAGCCAAAAATAAAATAATAAAAAATAAAAATAAAAATGAAGGTACATTTCTTGAAAAACTAATTCATATTATGAGATTTATGCCGATTACATGCATCCTATAGAATTTTCAATAAATGTACACCACAAACCAAACACCTTTCTAAAAATGTCATATGTATTACACTTTGAATAAGAGTTGGACATCATATAGGAGTATGAAGAAAAGAATATCACTGTTGTGTTCTGATCAATATTATGCTCAGATTGGAATCCCAGCTTTACCATATTTCTTTGGGGATGGGTTACCTATTTTCTTTCGTTTGTTCAAGAATGGATTGATTGATTCATCAAGATTCTAGAAATAACTGAAGGATTATGCTGTACTGCTAGCTTACACTAACAGCTCAGTGGGACTGACAGAGCACTGTAATCATTTCTTCTAAACTCTTGTGATGAAGTAACCCAAATGTCATTACCAGTGTCTACTTCTCATCAACTTCCACATCTCTGCTATGCCATGATGACCTGGGATAAAGTCAGTGGATGGGGACAAGGGTTGTCAGAAATCATAGATTAGACAAACCATAGGGGACTGAAGGAGAGCATTTATTTCAGTTCTTGCTTCTAACATCTGCACCTAAATCATTCAAGAAGAATGATTATCTATTCTCTTTTTAAAGATCCTCAAGGAAGGCAATCCCTAATAACCTGTTTTGATATATAATCTATATTTTGAGAAGGTCCTTCCTTTTAGCAAACCTAGACCTAAACCCATCTCCTTTTGCTCTTTTCTTAGTGAATTGTGATAAAAATACATTATATAGTTCTGTTTCGAAATGTTTTTGGCCTAAATATTGGATTTTGACTTAAAGATAGCATTTATTCTGCTAGATATGTTGACCCTTTTAGAAAAAAGTTTCCGGATTAAATGAAGATTTTATAAATTGTTCTCTCAGAGGCAGATTACCAATTGCTAAAGTGGTGATTCTATGCTGTATGGGAAACTAATAGCTGGGGTAGCTGGATTCTTCAGTGAAATGCTCTTTTTCTCAGAGGCTCCTTGTTTGGAGATATCCTTACAGGACCATACAGAGGAAGGAGGGAAGAAACAAGAAGTGGAACCTGGGGCAGGACACCTCATTACTTAACCCAACCCCCAAACAGGGTCACTTGATGGGTAGTGACTGTGACAGGACAAGCCGGAGTAGACATTTAGTGGTAAAATAGCCTCAAATCCTGAAGTTTCTATGTGAAACTTGCAAAAGACATTACTCTGAGACAAGTATTTGAGATGAGTTAGAAAACAGAATTCCATCTGAGCCCAGTAAGAAAACCAGCAAAAGGTTGTTAAGTGATAAGTAAAGGTTAAAGGTTAGTGGGAAATATAGTAAAATGTACTCAGGTGCTTATGGGTTTTGTTTAGCCCAATATTTCTAATTATATGAGCAATACTGAAATACATTCTCTGCAAAAAAGCAAGTACTAGAATTATGGCTAAAGTCTCCTTTGGCCACCCCTTCCCCAATCCTATTAGTTTTCCTAGAGAGCTGGTCATTCCTCTGTGTTTGGGATATGATTCAGCTTTTCTGGTCAGTACAGCCCCTTCAACATGGGGCAAGGGCAGATGATGAAGCAGATGGTGGGGGAGAGTTAGTATTTCCTCTATTCTTAGACACTCAAAAGTTAAAAAGAGAGAGAGACCTTCAAGATGGCGGAAGAGTAAGACGTGGAGATCACCTTCCTCCCCACAGATACATCAGAAATACATCTACATATGGAACAACTCCTACAGAACACCTACAGAACGCTGGCAGAAGACCTCAGACCTCCCAAAAGGCAAGAAACTCCCCACGTACCTGGGTAGGGAAAAAGAAAAAAGAAAAAACAGAGACAAAAGAATAGGGACGGGACCTGCCCCTCTGGGAGGGAGCTGTGAAGGAGGAAAAGTGTCCACACACTAGGAAGCCGCTTCACGGGTGGACACACAGGGTAGATGGGGAGAAGCTTCGGAGCCGCGGAGCAGAGCGCAGCCACAGGGGCGCGGAGGGCAGAGCGGAGAGATCGCCGCACAGAGGATCGGTGCCGACCGCACTCACCAGCCCGAGAGGCTTGTGTGCTCGCCCGCCGAGGCGGGAGGGGCTGCGAGCTGAGGCTCCGGCTTCGGAGGTCGGATCCCAGGGAGAGGACTGGGGTTGGCTGCGTGAACACAGCCTGAAGGGGGCTAGTGCACCAGGCTAGCCGGGAGGGAGTCCGGGGAAAAGTCTGGACCTGCCTAAGAGGCAAGAGACCATTGTTTCGGGGTGCACGAGGAGAGGAGATTCAGAGCACCGCCTAAACGAGCTCCAGAGACGGGCGCCAACCGCGGCTATCAGCACGGACCCCAGAGACGGGCATGAAACATGAAGGCTGCTGCTGCCGCTACCAAGAAGCCTGTGTGCAAGCACAGGTCACTATCCACACTTCCCCTCCTGGGAGTCTGTGCAGCCCGCCACTGCCAGGGTCCTGTGATCCAGGGACAACGTCCCCAGGAGAACACACGGCGCGCCTCAGGCTGGTGCAACGTCACACTGGCCTCTGCCGCCGCAGGCTCGCCCTGCATTCCGTACCCCTCCCTCCCCCCTGGCCTGAGTGAGCCGGAGCCCCCTAATCAGCTGCTACTTTAACCCCGTCCTGTCTGAGTGAAGAACAGATGCCGTCAGGCGACCTACACACAGAGGCACAGGGAAATCCAAAGCTGAACCCCAGGAGCAGTGCGTACAAAGAAGAGAAAGGGAAATCTCTCCCAGCAGCCTCAGGAGCAGCGGGTTAAATCTCCACAGTCAACTTGATGTACCTTGCATCTGTGGAATACCTGAACAGACAACGAATCATCCCAAAATTGAGGTGGTGGACTTTGGGAGCAATGATATATATATTTTTTTCCCTTTTTCTCTTTTAGTGTGTATGTGCATGCTTCTTTGTGTGATTTTGTCTGTATAGCTTTGCTTTTACCATTTGTCCTAGGGTTCTGTCTGTCCTTTTTTTTTTTTTTTTTTTAGTATAGTTTTTAGTGCTTGTTTTCATTGGTGGATTTGTTTTTTGGTTTGGTTGCTCTTTTCTTTTGTTTCTCTTTTTTTAATTACTTTTTAATTTAAAAAATTTTAAATAATTATTGTTTATTTTAATAACATTATTATTATTATAATTCTTTTCTTTCTTTTATTCTCCCTTTTCTTCTGAGCCAGGTGTCAGGCCTGTGCCTCTGAGCTGGGAGAGCCGAGTTCAGGACACTGGTCCACCAGAGACCTCCCGGCATCACATAATATCAAATGGTGAAAGCTCTCCCAGAGATCTCCATCTCAACGCTAAGACCCAGCTCCACTCAACGACCAGCAAGCTACAGTGCTTGACACCCTATGCCAAAAACTACCAAGACAGGAACACAACCACACCCATTAGCAGAGAGGCTGCCTAAAATCATAATAAGGTCACAGACACCACAAAGCACACCAACGGACATCGTCCTGCTCACCAGAAAGACAAGATCCAGCCTCATCCACCAGAACACAGGCACTAGTCCCTTCCACCAGGAAACCTACACAACTCTCTGAACCAACCTTAGCCACTGGGGGTAGACACCAAAAACAACGGCAACTACGAACCTGCAGCCTGCAAAAAGGAGACCCCAAACACAGTAAGTTAAGCAAAATAAGAAGACAGAGAAACACACAGCAGATAAAGGAGCAATGTAAAAACCCAACAGACCAAACAAATGAAGAGGAAATAGGCAGCCTACCTGAAAAAGAATTCAGAATAATGATAGTAAACATGATCCAAAATCTTGGAAATAGAATGGAGAAAATACAAGAAACGTTTAACAAGGGCCTAGAAGAACTAAAGAGCAAACAAACAATGATAAACAACACAATAAATGAAATTTAAAATACTCTAGAAGGAATCAATAGCAGAATAACTGAGGGAGAAGAACAGATAAGTGCCCAGGAAGGTAAAATAGTGGAAATAACTACTGTAGAGCAAAACAAAGAAAAAAGAATGAAAAGAATTGACAGTCTCACAGACCTCTGGGACAACATAAAATACACCAACATTCGAATTATAGGGGTCCCAGAAGAAGAAGAGAAAAAGAAAGGGACTGAGAAAATATTTGAAGAGATTATAGTTGAAAATTTCCCTAATATGGGAAAGGAAATAGTTAATCAAGTCCAGGAAGCACAGAGAGTCCCATACAGGATAAATCCAAGGAGAAACACACCAAGACACATATTAATCAAACTGTCAAAAATTAAATGTAAAGAAAAAATATTAAAAGTAGCAAGGGAAAAACAACAAATAACATACAAAGGAATCCCCATAAGGTTAACAGCTGATCTTTCAGCAGAAACTCTGCAAGCAGAAGGGAGTGGCAGGACATATTTAAAGTGATGAAAGGGAAAAACCTACAACCAAGATTACTCTACCCAGCAGGATCTCACTCAGATTTGATGGAGAAATTAAAACCTTTACAGACAAGGAGAAGCTAAAAGAATGCAGCACCAGCAAACCAGCTTTACAACAAATGCTAAGGGAACTTCTCTAGGCAGGAAACACAAGAGAAGGAAAAGACCTACAAAAACAAATGCAAAACAGTTAAGAAAATGGTAATAGGAACATACATATCGATAATTACCTTAAATGTAAATGGATTAAATGCTCCCACCAAAAGACACAGACTGGCTGAATGGATACAAAAATAAGACTCAGATATATGCTGTCTACAAGAGAACCACTTCAGACCTAGGGACACATACAGACTGAAACTGAGGGGATGGAAAAAGATATTCCATGCAAATGGAAATCAAAAGAACGCTGGAGTAGCAATTCTCATATCAGACAAAATAGACTTTAAAATAAAGACTATTACAAGACAAAAAGAAGGACACTACATAATGATCAAGGGATCAATCCAAGAAGATATGACACTTGTAAATATTTATGCACCCAACATAGGAGCACCTCAGTACATAAGGCAAATGTTAACAGCCATAAAATGGGAAATCAACAGTAACACAATCATAGTAGGGGACTTTAACACCCCACATTCACCAATGGGCAGATCATCCAAAATGAAAACAAATAAGGAAACATAAGATTTAAGTGATACTTTCAACAAGATGAACTTAATTGATATTTATAGGACATTGCATCCAAAAACAACAGAATACACATTCTTCTCAAGTGCTCATGGAACATTCTCCAGGATAGATCATATCTTGGATCACAAATCAAGCCTTGGTAAATTTAAGAAAATTGAAATTGTACCAAGTATCTTTTCCAACCACAATGCTATGAGACTAGATATCAATTACAGGAAAAGATCTGTAAAAAATACAAACACATGGAGGCTAAACAATACACTACTTAATAACCAAGAGATCACTGAAGACATCAAAGAGGAAATAAAAAAATACAAATGACAATGAAAACACGACGACCCAAAACCTATGGGATGCAGCAAAAGCAGTTCTAAGAGGGAAGTTTATACCAATACAATCCTACCTCAAGAAACATCTCAAATAAACAACCTAACCTTACAACCTAAAGCAATTAGACAAAGAAGAACAAAAAAACCCCCAAAGTTTGAAGGAAAGAAATCAAAGATCAGATCAGAAATAAAGGAAAAAGAAATGAAGGAAACAATAGCAAAGATCAGTAAACTTAAAAGCTGTTTCTTTGAGAAGATAAACAAAATTGATAAACCATTAGCCAGACTCATCAAGAAAAAAGGAGAGAAGACTCAAATCAACAGAATTAGAAATGAAAAAGGAGAAGTAACAAATGACACTGCAGAAATACAAAGGATCATGAGAGATTACTACATGCAACTATATGCCAATAAAATGGACAACCTGGAAGAAATGGACACATTCTTAGAAAAGCACAACCCTCCGAGACTGAACCAGGAAGAAATAGAAAATATAAACAGACCAATCACAAGCACTGAAATTGAGACTGTGATTAAAAATCTTCCAACAAACAAAAGCCCAGGACCAAATGGCTTCACAGGCGAATTCTATCAAACATTTAGAGAAGAGCTAACACCTATCCTTCTCAAACTCTTCCAAAATATAGCAGAGGAAGGAAGACTCCCAAACTCATTCTATGAAGCCACCATCACCCTGATACCCAAACCAGACAAAGATGTCACAAAGAAAGAAAACTACAGGCCAATATCACTGATGAACATAGATGCAAAAATCCTCAACAAAATACTAGCAAACAGAATCCAACAGCACATTAAAAGGATCATACACCATGATCAAGTGGGGTTTATTCCAGGAATGCAAGGATTCTTCAATATACGCAAATCTATCAATGTGATTAACCATATTAACAAACTGAAGGAGAAAAACCATATGATCATCTCAATAGATGCAGAGAAAGCTTTCAACAAAATTGAACACCCATTTATGATAAAAACCCTCCAGAAAGTAGGCATAGAGGGAACTTACCTCAACATAAAAAAGGCCATATATGACAAACCCACAGCAAACATCATTGTCAATGGTGAAAAAGTGAAACCATTTCATCTAAGATGAGGAACAAGACAAGGTTGCCCACTCTCACCACTATTATTCAACATAGTTTTGGAAGTTTTAGCCACAGCAATCAGAGAAGAAAAAGAAATAAAAGCAATCTAAATTGGAAAAGAAGAAGTAAAGCTGTCACTGTTTGCAGATGACATGATACTATACATAGAGAGTCCTAAAGATGCTACCAGAAAACTACTAGAGCTAATCAATGAATTTGATAAAGTAGCAGGATACAAAATTAAAGCACAGAAATCTCTTGCATTCCTATACACTAATGATTAAAAATCTGAAAGAGAAATTAAGGAGACACTCCCATTTACCACTGCAACAAAAAGAATAGACCTAGGAATAAACCTACCTAAGGAGGCAAAAGACCTGTATGCAGAAAACTATAAGACACTAATGAAAGAAATTAAAGATGATACAAACAGATGGAGAGATATACCATGTTCTTGGATTGGAAGAATCAACATTATGAAAATGACTATACTACCCAAAGCAATCTACAGATTCAATGCAATCCTTATCAAATTACCAATGTCATTTTTCACATAACTAGAACAAAAAATTTCACAATTTGTATGGAAACACAAAAGACCCCGAATAGCCAAAGCATCTTAAGAAAGAAAAACGGAGCTGGAGGAATCAGGCTCCTGGACTTCAGATTATACTACAAAGCTATAGTAATCAAGACAGTATGGCACTAGCACAAAAACAGAAATATAGATCAATGGAACAGGATAGAAAGCCTAGAGATAAACCCACGCACATATGATCACCTTATTTTTGATAAAGGAGGCAAAAATATATAATGGATAAAAGATAGCCTCTTCAATAAAGCTAGTGGTGCTGGGAAAACTGGACAGCTACATGTAAAAGAATGAAATTAGAACACTCCATAACACCATACACTAAAATAAACTCAAAGTGGATTAAAGACCTAAATGTAAGGCCAGACACTATACAACTCTTAAGGAAAACAAAGGCAGAACACTCTATGACATAAATCACAGCAAGATCCTTTTGGACCCACCTCCTAGAGAAATGGAAATAAGAACAAAAATACACAAATGGGACCTAATGAAACTTAAAAGCCTTTGTACAGCAAAGGAAACCATAAACAAGACCAAAAGACAACCCTCAGAATGGGAGAAAATATTTGCAAATGAAGCAACTGACAAAGGATTAATCTCCAAAATTTACAAGCAGCACATGCAGCTCAATATCATAAAAAAACACAACCCAATCCAAAAATGGGCAGAAGACCTAAATAGACATTTCTCCAAAGAAGATATACGGGTAGCCAGCAAACACATGAAAGAATGCTCAACATCACTAATCATTACAGAATTGCAAATCAAAACTACAATGAGATATCACCTCACACCAGTCAGAACGGCCATCATCAAAAAATCTAGAAGCAATAAATGCTGGAGAGGGTGTGGAGAAAAGGGAACCCTCGTGCACTGTTGGTGGGAATGTAAATTGATACAGCCACTGTGGAGAACAGTATGGAGGTTCCTTAAAAAACTAAAAATAGGGGCTTCCCTGGTGGCGCAGTGGTTGAGAGTCTGCCTGCCGATGCAGGGGACACGGGGTCGTGCCCCCGTCCAGGAAGATCCCACATGCCGCGGAGGGGCTGGGCCCGTGAGCCATGGCCGCTGAGCCTGCGCGTCTGGAGCCTGTGCTCCGCAACGGGAGAGGCCACAACAGTGAGAGGCCTGGGTACCGCAAAATAAAAAAAAAAAATCTATAAATAGAACTACCATATGACCCAGCAATCCCACTACTTGGCATATACCCTGAGAAAACCATAGTTCAAAAAGAGACATGTACCACAATATTCATTGCAGCACTATTTACAATAGCCAGGACATGGAAGCAACCAAAGTGTCCACCGACAGATGAATGGATATAGAAGATGTGGCACATATAAACAGTGGAATATTAGCCGTAAAAAGAAACGAAATTGAGTTATTTGTAGTGAGGTGGATGCACCTAGAGTCTGTCATACAGAGTGAAGTAAGTTAGAAACAGTAAAACAAATACTGTACACTAACACATATGTATTGGATCTAAAAAAAAAATGGTTCTGATTAACCCTGGGGCAGGGCAGGAATAAAGACACAGAGTAGAGAATGGACCTCACAACAAGGGGAGGGGGAAGTGTATGCTGGGACAAAGTGAGAGAGTAGCATTGACATATATACACTACCAAATGTAAAATAGATAGCTAGCGGGCACAGGGAGATCAGCTCGATGCTTTGTGACCACCTGAAGGGGAGTGATAAGGAGGGTGGGAGGGAGACGCAAGAGGGAGGGGATATGGAGATATACTTATTCATGTAGCTGATTCACTTTGCTATACAGCAGAAACTAACACAACATTGTAAAGCAATTATACTCCAATAAAGATGTTAAAAAATAAAATAGGGGACTTCCCTAGTGGTGCAGTGGTTAAGAATATGCCTGCCAATGCAGGGGACACGGGTTTGATCCCCGCTCCGGGAAGATTCCACATGCCGTGGAGCAACTAAGCCAGTGCACCACAATTACTGAGCCTGCGCTCTAGAGCCCGTGAGCCACAACTACTGAACCCGTGCGCCACAACTACTGAAGCCCACGCACCTAGATCCCATGCTCCACAAGAGAAGCCACCACAATGAGAATCCCGCGCACCGCAAGGAAGAATAGCCCCCGCTCGCTGTAGCTAGAGAAAGCCCGCACACAGCACCAAAAACCCACTGCAGCCAAAAATAAATAAATAAAAAATTTAAAAATAATAATAATAATAAAATAATTTTTACCTTTTTTTTTTTTTTTCAAAAAAGTACCCTCTTAAGCCTTTTGGGAACAAATAGATAAGCAAATACAGTTAATCAGAACAGTGGATATTTGTAATTTGCCTCTCCAGCATAATAATAATTCATTTTCCAAGTCACAGCCAGAGTTACTGCATACAGCTGCATAGGTGGTGCACCACACAGCTCCAAGGGGGTGCCAATCACATTGCAGATTGTGTGAAAAGTAACCCTGGGAGTTGTGCAGCACACAACCTGCACAACATTCAAATTAGACCTAGCCACAGCCGTAATTTTCCTTTGTGATTCACTGCTCACCCTGTCACAGTTAACATGATCTGACAGGATATCACCCTAGAGTTAGAGCACATGACCAGGCCTAGTACATCCCATTCCCCTGGCCCCTGGGTCAGTGGTGGGCACATGAACTAAACCTAAACTAGTCCAATCAGAGTGGATCTCAGGGATCCTTGGGAATGTACACCCTTATGACATAATTTTCCAAATGAAAACCCCAACTTTTTTTTTCTCACTAATAGTCCCTAATGAAGACAGCGGCTATCAATTAAATGTGTCAAAATGAAGGACTTATGTTTTTTTCTTAGCAAGGATGATGGTATCTTCATTAACATAGTGACTCTCTTGTTTGGTCTCTCTTGTGCCCAGTTGACACCATTGAGATTGGGTTTCAAAGGGTCTTCTAGAAAAAAAGTTTTGTCTGACAAAATGAGACTGAACTGGCATTGCCATAATCCCTAAGTAACCAGTCAAGGCTAGAACAAATGGACCAAAATGTACTGAAGGTAGTGAGTTTCCATCACTGCAGGTGATCAAATCCAGGCTGAGTGACTGTTTAAAGCATATAGTAGAGGGGATTCAAATATCCACTGGGGGCTTGGACTATCATATTCCCAAGGTGATGTCTTCAATGTGGTCTTTTAAATAGTAAAGATATTCAAACATATGCACACAAACAGAAACATGATATTCTAAGAATTAAATAGACTGTGCTATCAATTTGCCTCCAGAAATCTTTGGAAGCGCGAGAGTGTGAAGATGCTTTCCTTTGTGGGGTATCATTCAACTGAATTGTGAAGCCAGTATGTCAAGATTATGAACCAGATTCTTGGGTGGTTTTCTTCACAATTTTGTTGAGATAGTCTACTTCTTTGTGCATCACGTTATTTTTATGTTACTAATTTTAAATTTTATGAAGCTTCCTCCTATATATTTTCCCCATGGAGCTATCTAAAAAGCACATACACAACACAGTGACCAATTTTTTGTCATTTATGTCTTTTGCTTTACTAATTTATTTACAGATTTATAGTTCACTGACTTTCATCGTTTGAAAATTAATGTTAAACCAATACTTTGTACAAATTTATTATAGTTTTACTGTAAACTATTTTGCAATAGATTGTTTGACCAATGTGGCGTAAAACTCTGTTGTATATAAATGAACACATTAAGAAAGCTGAAGGCATAAAATCAGCTAGCACTCTAATATAGCAGCTTGTGAGTGTAAAACTATACAGCATTTTTATGTAGCATATGGGAAAACTGTGCAGCATGGGGGTTTTGAGTATTAATTCTACAGTTGTACTAAATCTAACATGACAGTCTCTATCTATAATCCAGCCAGATTTAAAGTGCTAAGTTTTCACTGATGCTGTGAATGCTGTATTATCTGAGTGGTGGTGTTCAAGAAAGTCCAACTTCATAAAGCAAGTTTAGACCCCGTAGCATCCATACATAGAAATCATCTTAACTACTGGGTATTCCAAAATGTAGTTTTCTTTAAAATTCAGGAGTCTTTCCAAAATTGCTCTACTATATTGAGCAATCTATCATCTTTTAAGTGGAAGAAAATACCTATCAATATAATGTAAAGTAAAAAAATTTTTTAAATTTTGATCATCCTATTTCTCAGGGCTTAACTTTTATTCTTTTTTAATATAAATTTATTTATTTTTGGCTGCGTTGGGTCTTTGTTGCTGCGCGCAGGCTTTCTCTAGCTGCAGAGAGCAGGGGCTACTCTTCGTTGCGCTGCTTGGGATTCTCATTGCGGTGGCTTCTCTTGTTGCGGAGCATGGGCTCTAGGTGCATGGGCTTCAGTAGTTGTGGCACACAGGCTCAGTAGTTGTGGCTCGCGGGCTCTAGAGCGCAGGCTCAGTAGTTGTGGCGCACGGGCTTAGTTGCTCCGAGGCATGTGGGATCTTCCCAGAGCAGGGATCGAACCCGTGTCCCCTGCATTGGCAGGTGGATTCTTAACCACTGCACCACCAGGGAAGTCCTTAACTTATATTCATTACCTGACTATCTTCTTTTGACAAATCATAAACTGGAAACTGCACAATTGACTTACCTAAGGAAGAACACAAACATAACAGCCACAGCATTTTTTAAAGGTACATACAAGTACAGATGAATGAATTTTCACAAAACAAACACATCCATATAATCCTCAACCAGATCAAGAAATAGAATGTTACTAACTCCCCAGAAGCAGCACTCAGACTCACTTCTAGTCACTAGCCACCACACCCCCCAAGATAACTACTATCCACACTGCTGATAGTTTTTCTTGTTTTTATGCTTGATATAAACGGGATAATACATTAGTACTTTTGTGAATGGCTTCTTCCACCCAACTTAGATTTGTGAAATGTAGTCTTACTGTTATATACAGCTTGCTCCTTCTCATTGTTACATACTATTTCATTTTTTAAACATACCACAATTTCTTTCTCCATTATACTATCCATGGGCATTTGGTTAGTTTCTAGATTTTAGCTATTACCAATAATACTGCTATGAATATTCTGGAGCATATCTTTTAGTGAATATAAGTACATATTTTTGTTGAGTATATATCAAGGTACTATTTTAACCATACACAAGTATGGTTAATACATATACTCTTTATATAATTATGTACTCAGCATCATGGACAATTACACCTTTTTTCTAGTCATGACGTTTGGAAGGCAGCAGACAGTTTTTCAGATCCAAGAAAGATACTGCATTTCAAAACATTCTAGTAAGACATTGGGAGCATATTTAGATTTTTACAGATTTAAGACCTTAACTCAGAAGTGCAAAAAATTAATTTTATTTTTATATCACTACACTTAATTCCTATTTTGAGCTACCATTCTGCCCAATGGGCAGGCACTTAATCTCAGTGAAAGCAGAATGTCCCTCTCCTACTTTTCCTGAGCTGCACCTAAATTCCAGAGATGGACATGATATTGGGTCCTCTAGTTGCCATCTATTCAAGCTGACATGTGTTCATTCCTACCTGGGCCCTGCTAGGTATTGGGATGCCCTCCTCCTTCTGACCTTTTTGGGTCTGCTGGCCCCTTTGCTGAGGTAGGCTCTCTCTCAGGCCTATTGCCTCACAATCCATGTTCACACTCATGAATAACATTTCTTTGTTCTCACAACCTTTTGGGCCCATAAACACTCTATTAGTCCAGAATGGAGTAGGCAGCCTGGTTCTGCGTCTATTCTACCAAATACATTGTTCATGGCAAGACCTTTATACTTTGAATCTTTAAGGCTTTGGGTTTCTGAAACTTAAAAGTTCAGGTTCTTGTAACTCAAAAGCTTTTCACTTGTATCATCCTTTGCTCAAAGCAGTGAATTCTGATGACTGCAGGGGAATGGGGAAGTAGGTGGAAGGGAATATTGTTCCACCACTTAAATATATATTTGATTCTGTTGCTCCTTTGAACTCCTTTCATAACTTAATTTAAAAAACAAATACCAGGGACTTCCCTGGTGGTCCAGTGGATAAGACTCCGTGCTCCCAATGCAGGGGGCCTGGCTTCCATCCCTGGTCGGGGAATTAGATCCCACATGCCACAACTAAGAGTTCGCATGCCGCAACTAAGACCCGGCACAGCCAAAATAAATAAATACATAAATATTTTTTTTAAAACACCAAATACCAAACAAAACCCTTTTACATTACTGCCTTACCATAATCACAACTAGATTTACATCAGATTGAATTCAGTGTACAATTTGGTAAAACTGATAGCTGTTTGTCGTTTCTGACACAGCTTAAAAATCCTAGAGAGTGCTTCCCTGGTGGCACAGTGGTTGAGAGTCTGCCTGCCGATGCAGGGGACACGGGTTCGTGCCCCAGTCCGGGAAGATCCCACATGCCGCAGAGCAGCTGGGCCCGTGAGCCATGACCACTAAGCCTGTGCGTCCGGAGCCTGTGCTCCACAACGGGAGAGGCCACAACAGTGAGAGGCCCGCATACTACAAAAAAAAAAAAAAATCCTAGAGAAAGAAAATTCAATAACAGCAAACTACTACTAGCTACCATTTACTGAGTACAAACTATATAACAGGTGCTATATATGTATTCCCTTATTTAACTTTTATAGCAACCTTATGAAGTAGGGTATGATTCCTTCATTTTATAAATGAGAAAACGGGAGGCACAGATAGGTGAACTAACTTGCTCAAGGTCACAAAACTAGGATTTGAAACTAAGAGCTGCTGTGATAAACACCATGTTATACTAGCTCAATGCAAGGATAGAATTTGGTAACTTTTTACCAAATTAAAACATGAAAGTCCAAGAAGAAGTGCCCTTTCAAACAAGAAAATTTGAGAGCTCCTTAGTACTGCTTTCTGGATCCCAGTTCCCACAGCTTATTTGAACCTGGACCTACCATGTAAATATGGTGAACTATTTGTTAAAATTTCTAAGGTCAGTTTGCAACATACAAAATTATATACATGAGGAAAATTACAAAACTCTGATGAAAGAAACCAAATAACTAAATAAATGCAGAGATTCCATGTTCATGGACAGAAATACTCAAGTTTTTCAAGATGTCAGTTCTTCCCAACTTGATCTATAGAGTCAATCAATCCCAATCAAAACCCTAGAAAATTATTTCGTGGATATTGACAAGTTCTTTAGTTTATATGGAGAGGCAAAATACCCAGAATAGCCAACTCAGTATTAAAAGAGAAAGACCCAGTTGGAGGACTGACACTACCTGACTTCAAGACGCACTATAAAGCTACAGTAATCAAGACTGTGGTATTTATAAAAGAACAAATAGATCAGTGGAACAGAGAACAGAGTGCAGAAATAGACCCACATAGGGATTTCCCTGGTGGTCCAGTGGTTAAGAATTGCCTTCCAATGCAGGGGACGTGGGTTCAATCCCTGATCAGGGAACTAAGATCCCACATGCTGCGGAGCAACTAAGCCCATGAGCTGCAACTACTGAGCCTGCATGCCACAACTACAGAGCCCACGCACTCTGGAGCCAACATGCCACAACTAGAGAGCCTTCACACCACAACTACTGAGCCTGTGCTCCACAACTAGAGAGAAGCCCCCACACTGCAACAAACAGCCCACACGCTGCAACTAAGACCCAACGCAGCCAAAAATAATAATAAATACATATTTTTTAAAAAGTTCATACCATTAAAAAAAAAAGAAATAGACCCACATAAATATAGTCAACTGATCTTTGACAAAGGAGCAAGAGCAATACATTGGAGAAAAGATATTCTTTTCAACAAATGGTGCTAGAACAACTAGACATCCACATGCCAAAAAAAAAAAAGAATCTAGACAAAGACCTTACAGCCTTCACAAAATTAACTTAAAATGGACCACAGACCAGAATAGAGAACCCTCCTACACTATTGGTGGGAATGTAAATTGGTGCAGCCACTATGGAGAACAGTATGGAGGTTCCTTAAAAAGCTAAAAATAGAGTTACCATATGATCCAGTAATCCCACTCTTGGGCATATATCCAGAAAACACAAAAACTCTAATTCAAAAAGATACATGCACCCCAATGTTCACAGCAGCACTATTTACAATAGCCAAGACATGGAAGCAACCTAAATGTCCATCAACAGATGAATGGATGAGAAAGATGTGGGAATATATATACAATGGAATACTACTGAGCCATAAAAAAGAATGAAGTAATGCCACTTGCAGCAACATGAATGGACATAGAGATTATCATACTAAGTAAGTCAGACAGAGAAAGACAAATATCATATGATATCACTTATATGTGGAATCTCAAAAAATAAAGGAACTTATTTACAAAACAGAAATAGACTCACAGACAGAGAAAACAAATTTATGGTTACCAAGGGAGAAAGGTGGAGGAGGGATAAATTAAGAATTTGGGATTAACAGATACATACTACTATATATAAAATAGATAAACAACAAGGACCTACTGTATAGCACAGGGAACTATATTCAATATCTTGTAATAACCTATAATGGGAATCTGAAAAGAATATATATATACTAGTATATATGTATATGTGTGTGTGTGTGTGTGTATATATATA
>NW_006774285.1:1626665-1694734 GCF_000442215.2 Lipotes vexillifer | reverse complement strand
ATATATAAACTGAATCACTTTGCTGTACACCTGAAACATTGTAAATCAACTATACTTCATTTCTGTTTTTTATTTTTATTAAAAAAAATTTTTAGGCTGCACCAAGAGGCATGCAGGATGCAGGATCTTAGTTCCCTGACCAGGGATCAAACCCACGCCCCCTGTAGTGGAAGTGCAGAGTCTTAACCACTGGATCACCAGGGAAGTCCCCAACTATACTTCAATTAAATATATATATACCCATATGTATCTGTCTATATATAAATTTATTTATATACATATAAATTTATATATATAAATTTTTTGCATAGGAGAAAACCTAGATAACCTTGGGTTTGGCAGTGACATTTTAGTTGCAATATCAAAGGCACAATCCAAGAAAGAAAAAATTGATAAGCTGGACTTCATTAAAATTAAAATTTTCTGCTCTGCAAAAGACCCTGTCAAGAGAATGAAAAGACAAAGCATACACTGGGAGAAAATATTTTCAAAAGACATATCAGATAAAGGACTGTTATACAAAATATACAAAGAACTCTTAAAATTCAACAATAAGAAAACAACCCGATTTAAAAATGGGCCAAAGACCTTAAGAGAAACCTCACCAAAGAAGAAATATAGATGGCAAATAAGCACATGAAAAGATGCTCCACATCATATGTCATCAGGGAAATGCAAATTAAAACAATGAGATATCACTACACACCAATTAGAATGGCCAGAACACTGACAACACCAAATGCTGGCAAAGGCATGGAGCAACAAGAACTCTCATTTACTGCTATTTGTACTGCAAAATGGTACAGCCACTTTGGAAGACAGTTTGGCAGTTTCTAACAAAACTAAAGGTTTTCTTACCATACCAATTCAGCAATCACGCTCTTTGGTATTTACCCAAAGGAGTTTTGTGTGTTAAGTCCGCGCGCACACACACACACACACACACACACAAATGTGCACAGCAACGTTTATAGCAGCTTTATTCATGTTGCCAGAACTTGGAAGGAATCAAGATGTCCTTCGGTAGGTAACTGGATAAGTAAACAGTGGTGCCTCCAGAGAATGGAATAGTATTCAACACTGAAAAGAAATGAGCCACCCATCAGGCCATGAAAAAAACATGGAGGAATCTTAAATGCGTATTACTAAGTGAAAGAAGCCAATCTGAAAAAGTTACATACTATACGATTTCAACTACATGACATTCTGGAAAAAAACAGAACAATTGAGATAGTGAAAAGACCAGTTTTTGCCAGGGTTTAGGAAAGAGAGAAGCATAATTAGTTGGAGCACAGAGGATTTTTAGGGCAGTGACACTACTTTATATGATACCATAATGGTGGATATATGTCATCACACATTTGTCCAAACCCACAGAATGTGCAACACCAGGAGTGAATACTAATGTAAATTATGAACTCTGGACAATAATGATGTGTCAGTGTAGGTTCATCAATTGTAACAAATGTAACACTCTGGTGGGGGATATTGATAATGCGGAAGGCTATGCATGTGTGGGGGCAGGGTGTACATGGGAAATCTCTGAACTTTCCTCTCAATTTTGCTCTGAACCTAAAACTTCTCTAAAAAGTAGTCTATTTTTAAAAGAAGAAAAAATTATATATGAGCAAGCAGTCATTGAAACTGTTTGCAAAAGGCTTATGAACTAAAGTTGATAAAAGTTGTTCAACCATATGTGGTTATGTGCACACACACACACATACACACATCCCTTACATAGCTGACAATCCCAAGTGCTACATACTTGAACAAATATCTGTAATGAAAATTAAGTTTAGTCAATGCCTTCAAAAATAAAGGCAGCTGACAGGATATATTGTACAGCAAAGGAAATATATCCAATATTTTATAATTTATAATAACTATACATGGAGTATAACCTTTAAAACTTTTGTATCACTATGTTGTATACTTGATACATATATTATACATCAACTATACCTCAATAAAAATAATTAAAAAACGCAGCTAGTTGTTTTATTTTTGTATTTTTTTAAAGCATTTCTTAATTTTTTAAAAAAATTATTTATTTTATTTTACTTATTTTTGGCTGCATTGGGTCTTCGTTGCTGTGTGTGGGTTTTCTCTAGTTGCGGCGAGCAGGGGCTATTCTTCATTGCGGTACGCGGGCCTCTCATTGTGGTGGCTTCTCGTTGTGGAGTGTGGGCTTTAGTAGTTGTGCTTCTCGGGTTCATCAGTTGTGGCTCACGGGCTCTAGAGTGCAGGCTCAGTAGTTTTGGCGCATGGGCTTAGTTGCTCCGTGGCACGTGGGATCTTCCAGGACCAGGGCTCAAACCTGCGTCCCCTGCATTGGCAGGCGGATTCTTAACCACTGTGCCACCAGGGAAGCCCCCAGCTCGTGGTTTTAATATTATCAATGAGAAAGTTTTGATCTAAAAACGCTGCATATGGGACTTCCCTGGTGGCGCAGTGGTTAAGAACCCACCTGCCAATGCAGGGGACACGGGTTCGAGCCCTGGTCCTGGAAGATCCCACGTGCCACGGAGCAACTAAGCCCATGCGCCAAAACTACTGAGCCCGCGTGCCACAACTACTGAAGGCTGCGGGCCTAGAGCCCGTGCTCTGCAACAAGAGGAGCCACCACAATGAGAAGCCGGCACACTGCAACTAGAGAAAGCCCACACACAGCAATGAAGACCCAATGCAGCCAAAAATAAATAAGTTAATTTTTTAAAAATTGAAAATCTTTAAATAAAAGCACTGGGGCTTCCCTGGTGGAGCAGTGGTTGAGAGTCCGCCTGCCGATGCAGGGGACGCGGGTTCGTGCCCCGGTCCGGGAAGATCCCACATGCCGCGGGGCGGCTAGGCCCGTGAGCCATGGCCACTGAGCCTGCGTGTCCGGAGCCTGTGCTCTGCAACAGGAGAGGCCACAACAGAGAGAGGCCCGCGTACCGCAAAAAAAAAAAAAAAAGCAGTGACTAGAATTAAGTCATTTTTATTTCACGACTTTAACCTTTTGCCCTGAAATAAGGGAACAAACCCCACAGTTTTACATTTTGCTTCCTATTAACTAAGGGAACGCATGCTCACTACAGAACATTGAAACCTTAAAGAAAGACACAATAAAGAAAATGAAAGTTCCCCCATAAAATTATCTCCCCAGAGATTATCACTACCAGGAATATGGTACATAATTTTTCAAAAATTTTTTCTATCCAAATATGAGATCAGCGTCTATCTGTGTTTACAAAACACAATACCAACTCCAAAAGCCTTGGAGAGCAACAGAGAGTTTTATTGCATCTTTGAGAAAATGAATAACATGACAATTACATTGCATGTCATTGTAAAACTTCCGAAGTGTTCACTTTAGTTATTGTCCCTCCACCTTACAAAACTGCTCTCTCTCTCTGTGTCTCTTCCTCCAAACCCATAGCCACCTTTTCTCAAAACTCCTTCCTCTTCCCTCTGTTTCCCTTTTCTCAAGTGAAGCAGTTTGTAGGCTTTTCTAGTTTTCAATCAGACTGATCCCATTATTAATTAGTCAAGTAAATCAAGGACCTTTCTTCCTCAGAAAGATTAGGAGGGCAGGAGCAGCAATGGAAAATACTCATAATTTAACATTCTTTCCTTATCATACATGTGTGGCTTTATCTATTATATGAAGAGTTTTTTGAGTTACTTTAATAAAGATGAGATTATATTATACATTCTGCTTTGTGATTTTTCATTTAATATATGTTAAACATCTGTGGATGTCAGTATAAATAGATCTACATCATGTTTTATAGTCACTTAGCATTTAATTACATAAGTGTTTCATAATTTATTTAGCCAAACCCCTACTGTGGGACATTTGGTTATTTCCAAACTTTTGCTACTTTATGCAATGCTGCAATGAATATTCTTGAATGAGTAGAGTAGAAGCCATCTCATCTAACTCTACTGGAACCAGTAGTTGGTTGGTTAATCAGTTCAAGCAAGGAATCATAAAAATTGATACAACACATTTTAAATGCTTTAGATTAACTTAAGACACAGAAATGTGCTCTTCTCCAATATTTTGACAAATAGCGTCTTTTATTTTGAGAATGAGTTCACTAATTACATGTAGTTTTATATCATGTTTCTTGCATAAACCACTGCCAAAACACAAGTTTTACAATTCCCCACTTCAGCTTTTTTTCAGTGTAAAGTTCAGTGTGAAGTTCAGTATCTGTTAGTGTACTTTAAAGAGGGAATTATAGTGTTGGTTATTCTGGGGAGTTGTTTAAGTGGAGACTGATTATTTGTAAGATAAATTCTTAGAAATGAAATTAGTGGATTAGAGGGTATATGCACTTGAAACTTACACAGTCAAATAGTTCTCCAGAAAGGTTGCCACAGTTTATATTCCCAAAAATATTGTGCGAGAGTTTTTATTTCTTAGATATCTGCACCAATATTGGATATAATGAACAGCTTAAATCTAACAATGTTATTTATTAATTTATTCAACAATATTTATTAAAATTTCTATGTATAAAATTAACTCAAAATGGATCATAGACCTAAATGTGAGAGTTAAAACTGTAAAATTCATAGAAGACAACTGCTATAGACTGAATGTTTGTACCCCTCAAAATTCATGTTATATCCCAGCACCCAAAGTGATGGTATTTAGAAGTGAAACCTTTGGGAAGTGACTAGGTCATGAAGGTGAAGTCCTCATAAATGGGATTAGTGCCCTTATAAAAGAGAACCCAGAGAGCTCGCTTGCCCCTTCTGCCATGTGAGGATATGGCGAGAGACAGCAGTCTATGAACAAGGAAACAGGTCCTCACCAGACAACAAATTTGCTAGCATCTTGATCTTGGACTTTCCAGTTTCCGGAAGAGTGAGAAATAAATTTCTGTTGTTTATTAGCCACCCACAAGTTTCTATTGTTCTTTATGATATTTTTGTTATAGCAGCCCAAGCATATGAAGTAAAAAATACAGTAGTAAATCTCTGTGCTCTTAGGTTAGGCAAAGTCATCTTAGATATGACACCAAAACACAAGTGACAAAAGAAAAAACAGATAAATTTGACTTTATCAAAATTAAAAACTTTTGTGACAACACAGAGAACGGGAAAAATATTTTAAAATCATATATTTACAATGGACTTGTATGTAGAATATATAAAGAACACTTACAACTCAATTTTAAAAAGAGAAATAACCCTATATAACAGTAGGCAAAAGATCTGAATAGACATTTCTTCAAAGAAAATATACAAATGGTCTAAAGCATATGAAAAGATGCTCAATATCATTGGCCATAAGGGAAATATAAATCAAAACCACTGTAATATACCACTTCACATTCACTGGATGGCTATAATAAAAAAGATAAGTATTGGAGAGGTGTGGGGAAACTGGAATCCTAATACATTGCTGGTGGGAATGTAAAATGGTGCAACCGTTTTGGACAACAGCCTGGCAGTTCCTTAAAATGTTAAACATATAGGGCTTCCCTGGTGGCGCAGTGGTTAAGAATCCACCTCCCAGTGCAGGGGACATGGGTTCGAGCCCTGGTTTGGGAAGATTCCCATGTTCTGCAGAGCAACTAAGCCCGTGTGCCACAACTACTGAGCCTGTGCTCTAGAGCCCTTGCGCCACAACTACTGAAGCCCGCACGCCTAGAGCCCATGCTCTGCAACAAGAGAAGCCACCGCAATGAGAAGCCCGCGCACCACAATGAAGAGTAGCCCCTGCTCACTGCAACTAGAGAAAGCTCACGCGCAGCAATGAAGACCCAATGCAGCCAAAAATAAATAAATTAAATAAACTTAAAAAAGAAAACACAGTCATACAAAAAATTGTAAACAAATGTTCATAGCAGCATTATTCATAATAGCCAAAAAGTAGAAACAATTCAAATACCCATCAACTGATGACCGAATAAATAAAATGTGGTATATTCATACAATGCAATTTTTTTTTTTTTTTTTTTGTGGTATGCGGGCCTCTCACTGTTGTGGCCTCTCCCGTTGCGGAGCACAGGCTCTGGACGCACAGGCTCAGCGGCCATGGCTCACGGGCCCAGCTGCTCTGCAGCATGTGGGATCTTCCCGGACCGGGGCACGAACCCGTGTACCCTGCATCGGCAGGCGGACTCTCAACCACTGCACCACCAGGGAAGCCCACAATGCAATATTTTTAAGCAATAAAAAGGAATGAAGTATGCATACATGCTACAATATGGATGAACCTTGAAAACATGCTAAGCCAAAGAAGCCAGTCATAATAGAACATCTATTTTAGGATACCATTTATATGAAATGTCCAGAATAGGCAAATCCTATAGAGACAGAAAGTAGATTAGTGGTTGCCCAGGGCCGGGAAGTGGACGAAATGGGAGTGACTAGTAATGGGCATGGGGTTTCTTTCTAGGGGTGATGAAATGTTCTAAAATTAATTATGATAATGGTTGCACAACTCTAGTATGTGAGCATACTAAAACCCATACACTTTAAATAGGTCAATTGTATGATATGTGACTTATACCTCATAAAAGCTGTTACATTAAAAAAAATAATGTCTCGCAATGTTCTAGACGCTACAAATACAGCAGTTGACATATGTTTTCCATTTACCCTTCCAGGTTCACTCTCCACCCTTCTCCATTATGTGCTCTGCCCATAGGGGCTGATCTAACAGACCACATCAAAAGGGTTCTCAAGCCTTGGTTGAGTTTGGCCAACAGGGAGCCCAGGCAGGAGATCAGAGTGGGAAGGAAAGTGGGATCATGATATTTATTCTTTCAGCTCCCTCACTGAGAGGGCACCTTGTGCTTGCTGTGTCTCTCCAATGAAAGTCATTGATCTTCCAAGAGAGGCAACTTTACATACTGTTCCTTTTAGGTTCTACTAACTACTATAACTATTCCTCTAGCCATTTTGGGCCTAAAGATGGTAACATCACAGCTGCTACCAGCCCCAGAATACTGTAGGAGTCTTTGTGGTTTCCCTATATTGCATCTTTGCAAATAACCCCTTAGTAAATAAATAACCACTTTGTAAATAAATCTTCCTAAAATTATTCTGAGCATATAACCTATTTTCTATTGAGACCTTTACTAAACCAGGCAGACAAGACCTCTGCTAGCTTAGAGTTTTCATTCCTATGATCAAAGAAGAGAAATTAATAAGAATATTCCAGGCAGAGGGGACAGAAAGTACAATGGTGCTGTTCCAGGTAGATGCTTGGTATGTTTGTTGTGTAGAAAGACCAGTGTGACTAAGAAAGGACCAGTGTAATAAGAAAGGAAGTGAAGAGGTGGGCAGGGCCAGATCATACAGAGTCATATGCACACTATTATATTTTTACTTGTCTGATATATTTAACTAAATATAGACAAAACATGAATAAAAACACAACATTCAGTATTTGTAATATAATCTGTTATTTGCATCCTTGATTTAAAAACCTTACGCTTTGTATTGTAGGATTGTCAAGTACTTTCAAGGACAGGAAAAAGCTTAGTTTCTGATTGGAAAATACAAATAAATTCAGGTGATCAAATGTATAGCCATGTCTCGAACTGAAATATATATATGTTATTAACAAAGACAAATTAGAAAATAAAATTCATGATATACTTTCTTTCCCATCACCTAGCACCGTAAAGGAGAAATCTTTTTCATTCAGAGCCCTGAGTCTTGTTTTGTTTCTTTCTTTGTTTTTTTACTTTGTTCCGTTTTTTAAAAAATTAGTTTATTATTTAAGGAAAAGAAACTCCTTTGAAAAAGTAGAAATGTGGAACCGGCCAAGCTGTGTGGGGCGCCTAATGAGACAAATCCTCCTGTGACAATGGTAGTATTTAAGTTGAAGAAAATTTGCCTATAAAACAAATCTTGCCATATACATACTGTTTTAGGGGTGAAAAACACATACATTCTATATTCTCATTATAGCTTCTTTATAATAAAATACTTGTGGATGTTTATAGGCCTTCTCTCTGGAAAATCTGTGGGCAGCCTGGTAACTTTATATTTATCTGAAAGCCAAAGAACAAACCAGGAACATATCAGAGATGGGGAAAAGACTAAAGATCGTAACCAAAGAAATCAGTTGAGTTTCAAGTATAAATAAAGCACAAGTAATATTTTGTGGAGCAAAAATTCATAAAAATAAATATTCTAACTAATTGTTTCTTCTTACACCTTATAGATAAATCTTTACCCATGCCATGCATAAAGATTTTCAATAAAGACTTGCCAGGATGAGAGTCAAAATTCTCTAGCATAAATTCACCAACAAGGGACTGCTGTACAACCTTCTTAAAATTTTTAATACTCAATGTATTTACTCTAAATAATAGGGCATGTAGACTCACAATCTCTTTGCACCTTACTTTTTCCATCTCTAAAAGTATAATAGTGGCTTTAACTTCTTAAAATTCTAATTCCTGGTAACAAATACTTATGCACTTCCAGTTTCTGACTGATTAGAGCGCCCTCATGTGTGTCTTTGTTGTAATGTTTTAGATATCTGAAAAAGACAGTATTAATCTCAGCAGCAATACAATTATAAATTATTTTCCCATTTATAATGTTCAAGTATCACTCAGAAAATGTTAAAGAGTGTGATAGTTCACTATCAAACTTTTCATATGCCAAATATTATTCTAAAGTAATGAAGTTATTATTTGTCTCGGTTCAAATTTTAATGACTTAAAAGAGTTTTTTCCTTAAAACTTCTAAGATAAGTTTTTCACTATAATGTTATTTTATTATCATGCCTGAATGAAAAGATGTAGCAATTAAGTTATTAATTATATGTGATAGCCTGACTATACATTTTCAGGGGTGGATAACAGCTCAAGGAGCTTAACTCAGTTTTTCCAAATAAAAATTTACTTGTCTAAATCATTGCAAAGAGATTTCTTTCTACTCAAAAAGACTGTATTGAAGGGAGCCAAAAGAGAATTTCATTTTTTGGAACTGTACATAAAATAAAAAATCTCATAAACCTGATAATATTTTAAATGGCATTTATCCAACAAGTATTTATTGAGGGCTCCCACTATGTGCTTGGAATGAGATGTCAAACTGAAGAACCCAAAGTTACTGAAGTAAAGCATAAAGTACTGTTTTTTTCTCCTTTTATGAAATGACTTAGTAATAAATGCCTCACCCAAGAGAGTTACTGTAAATATCTAATAACATATGTAACCACATCTTTTAAAAGAGAGAAATGTTATTAAAATGTTTGCAAGAGAAACCTTGGTGATTCCAAGGACATATTTTAGGGGTTGCTTTGCGTGTGGAATATCTTTGAACATGAGGCTCTACTGACTTCTCTTTCGGGGGGGTCGCACCGCATGGCATGTGGGATCTTAGCCCCAACCAGGGATTGAACCTGTGCCCCTGTGGTGGAAGCGCAGAGTCTTAACCACTGGACCACCAGGGAAGTCCCTCTACTCCTTCTTTTTCTTTATAAGGCAGGGCATGGGTTGGTTGGGGATACCAGTTAAGTCAAGAGGTCAGATTGGCTATACTAGACTAGCCAGAATGGAGCAATGATGCTAACCTGGCAGAGCCAGCATTTTCACCTTTCCAAAATCCCTGAAACCCAAAACACCAGCAAAACTATGATGTATAAATGTAGGTAGTATATGATATGATTCTTAGTGATTCTCTGATTCTAGGCCCTGTAGAAAATTGAATAGACTGTTTTGGGGTCCTCCCACCAAGGGTTAGAACCCATTTCCTACTTCCAGCTTCCCCTTTCCTATCTCCCACATACCACAGCCTTCCTTTCTGCTGTCCTCTACCCGTTCAGAATCCACTACTGCATTAAAAAAAAAGTTCCATGTCCCACAATTCTGTCTTCTCCATGCCCCAGTATAAATTCCCATGGTTTCATGTGGCCTATTATTCAATTGTTTCCAGCCTTTTAAAGTTTGATGACATCCCCCTCTCCCCCAATTTTTAAACTTACTATGGAAATTATTTAACATATCAAAACTAGGTAAAAAAGTATAATGAATCCCCCACATACCCATCATCCAGCTTTAACTACTGTCAACATATGGGAAACTGAAAGCATTTCGACTTGGTTAAAATAGCATAACAATGGAAGTTCCCTGGTGTTCTAGTGGTTAGGATTTGAAGCTTTCACTGTTGTGGCCTGGGTTCAATCCCTGGTCGAGCTGAGATCTTGCATGTCCAAAAAAAGGCACGAGAGTGGGTAGTAATTAGAGAATCATACAGAATTTTTTTTTTTTTTTTTTTTTTTTTTGGGGACGGGGGCCTCTCCCTGTTGTGGCCTCTCCCGTTGCGGAGCACAGGCTCCGGACGCGCAGGCTCAGCGGCCATGGCTCACGGGCCCAGCCACTCCGTGGCATGTGGGATCTTCCCGGACCCGGGCACGAACCCATGTCCCCTGCATTGGCAGGCGGGCTCTCAACCACTGCGCCACCAGGGAAGCCCCATACAGAATTTTTGAAACAAAAAATATAATATTTAAAAGTACAAAATCAATGGAAAGATTAAACAGCTGAATAGTGACCTAGAAGATAGTCCCAAAGAAATTACCTAGAATGTACCATAGAGACAAAGAAATGGAAAGGATGAAAGAAAAATTATGGGTCATAGATGATAAAGTGGAAAGGTCCAATGTACACCTGGAGCCAGAAGGAGAAAATGGCGAGAACAGAGGAGAGGTCATATTTGAAACATTATGACTGAGAATCTTCCATAATTAATGAAATTCAAATTCTGAGTTTGAAGAAACTAAATGAATCCCAGTCTAAATAAAAAGAAATCCACACCAAGACACATCATTGTGAAACTACAAAAAACCAAAGATAAGAAAAAGATCCTAAAACAAGTAGAGAGAAATACAGCTTACCTACAAAGGAACAAACAAAAATAACTGGATATTTCTCAGTGGCAACAATGGAAGCCAGAAGACAGTGGAATAGTATCTTTAAAGTCTGAGAGGAAAATAACTGTCAACCTAGAATTATGTCCTAGCAAAACCACCTCAAAAAAGATCTTGAAATAATGATATTTTCAGAAAGGCTGAGGAAGATACCAGCAACTAGGAGGTCAAATACCCTAAAGGTAATTCTTGAAATATCTAGTGAAAAATTCTGAGGAACTGGGGTTTGTAAAAGGTGTGAAAATGCATAGGCTGAGAACACAAAAAGACTAAGGGGACATTGGCTCTAACCACAACTACTACCAACCCCACCTTCACTTTTAATCTCTAGAACATTTTGGTTACACTGGAGGTATATGGTTTACTTTTGCAGATTTCAGGGAAGGGAACACTTCTGCTCCATCTCCTCATGCTACCAACCTTAAAAGGCTTTCCTGGGCCCATAAGCTCTTTTTTTTTTTTTTTTTTCACTTAGCTCCATGAAGGTTGTGAAATCATATTCTTGTGATTTTAAGCATAAAATAAAGTGATGTTCAAAATTACCACTTCTTGACATCTCCAGACTTTTTTCCTTCTCCCAACTTTATTTCCTTACTTTTCCATGTCCTGGGTGTTTTAGTATTACCTATACCTTTGCGGGGAGGGACGTGTCTGTTTGGGTTTTTTTTTTTTTTTTTTTTTTAATTTATATCTTTAATTTATTTACTTTTGGCTGCGTTGGGTCTTCGCTGCTGCTCACAGGCTTTCTCTAGTTGCAGCGAGCTGGGGCTACTCTTCGTTGCGGTGCACAGGCTTCTCATTGCGGTGGCTTCTCTTGTCTTGCTGAGCATGGGCTCTAGGCACGCAGACTTCAGTAGCTGTGCTTAGTTGCTCCGCGGCATGTGGGATCTTCCCGGATCAGGGATCAAACCCCTGTCCCCTGCATTGGCAGGCGGATTCTTTGTTTTTTTTCTTTTTTTTTTGCGGTACGCGGGCCTCTCACTGTTGTGGCCTCTCCCGTTGCGGAGCACAGGCTCCGGACGCGCAAGCTCAGCGGCCATGGCTCACGGGCCCAGCCGCCCCGTGGCATGTGGGATCTTCCCGGACCGGGGCACGAACCCTCGTCCCCTGCATCGGCAGGCGGACTCCCAACCACTGCGCCACCAGGGAAGTCCCCCATAAGCTCTTAGGATGAGTGGTTAATATGACTGGTCAGAGTCCAAGGCATTTATTGGGCCTATTTGCTTCTTCTTCCTGGCTCAGGTCTCTCTTCTTTTCTGCCTGTTACTGGGGTCTCCTCTGAAGACTGTGCCATGTTAGTTTTGGAAAAGGGAGAAAAAGACATAACAGCTCCATAGTAGGAGTTATTGCATTCTCATCCTTGTATGTAGCTCCCTAAAGCTTCCTCAATCTGGGACATCAAAGGGAGGAGGGGACACAGGCATTCCTTGGTCTCTGAATTAATACCGTAAAAATACCTCAGAACCTCATCTGTGTCCTCTAATATAGATGCTCATCCCTACCCTAAGGTAATGAGGACTAGCTGCCATCCCTGAGGAAAGGACAAGTGACTTCTCTGCCAAATCCAAACATATGAGAAATAACCTTTGCTAGGCTCATCTTCCTTATCTCAAAATGGAAGAAAAATACTGAATTCACAGGGAATTAAAGGTTAATCGTCTTGATGAAATCACCTACTACTATAAAGAGGCTGAATGTTTACTGTATTAGTATAGAAACAGGACAAAGTGCAAAACCAAATCTGGACCCAAACACATATTGAATTCAATATATGATAAGCATTCCAGATCAGTGGGAGAAAGATGATTTATTCAATAAATGTAATGAGACAACTGGTTAGACTTTTTTTAAAAGCTGAATCATTACTTTATACCAAAATAAAGTCCATATGTATCAAAATTTAAAGATAAAATATGAAAGTATAAAAATACTAAGGGGAACATGGATGAATATTTTTATAATACTGGAGTGGAAAAGGCCTTTTCATGCATGTGTTACCAAATTCAGACTGTATAAAGAAAAAATTTTTATAAATTTTGGCTACATAAAAAAAAAAACTTAGACCTTTTAAAATGACATAAAATACTACTTTAAAAAAAGGAGACATATACCATGTTCTTGAATAAGAAGAATTAAAATCATAAAGATGTCAATTGTTCCCAAATTAGCAATCCAACCAGAATACATTTATTTTTAAAAATTAACATATAAATGCAATTCCAGTCAGAATACACTGATTTTACATCAATAATGTACTGATTGATACACTGATTTTACTGGACAGTAACTTTAACATTCATATGGAAGAATACATGAGAATAGTTAAGAATATTTGGAAAAGAAGACCAGCAAAGGAAGACATGTCTTACCGTAATTCAACTTAAAATGAAGCTATAGTAAACAAGAGTATGCTACTGGCACAGGAATAGACAAATAGATCAGCAGAAAGTATGGAGAGTCCAAAATTGATTAAACTATACATTAGAATCCACCAAAGGACCAAGATGGTTTTATATATTACATGGTGCTGGAATAATTGAGTATACATTTGGAAGAAAATAAACCTATTTCTTATGGTAGACACTGATAGCTGCCTACACAATTTCCATTCAGAACCCTGACTTTGTTTAGGACAGCAATGTGTCCAGTCAAAACTATTCACCTCCCTAGACTCTCTTGAAAATAAGGGTGGCCATGCCCTACTCAATGAGACATAAGTCTAATGGGTAGAACTTCCAGGAAAGCTATTGTTTTCTGATAAAAAAGAACTTGCCTCTTACCCTTCTCCCTGAAAAAGTCTTCCTGTCTATAACATAAATGTGATGCTTAGAGTATAGAAACTGTATATCATGAGAAAGAAAATCATAATCCAAGGATTGTGGAACAGAAAGTGAGAAGCAGCCTAGATCCTTGATGGCATGGTAGAGCCACACACCAGTCCTGATCTTTTGCTTTTATTCTTCATGTTACATGAAAAAAATAAAAATAAAAAAACCCTATCTGGGGCTTCCCTGGTGGCACAGTGGTTAAGAATCCACCTGCTAATGCAGGGGACACAGGTTTGAGCCCTGGACCAAGAAGATCCCACGTGCCATGGAGCAACAAAGCCCATGCACCACAACTACTGAGCCTGTGCTCTACAGTCCACAAGCCACAACTACTGAGCCCGTGTGCCACAACTACTGAAGCCCATGTGCCTAGAGCCTGTGCTCCACAACAAGCCACCACAATGAGAAGCCCGCAATGAAGAGTAGCCCCCGCTTGCCGCAACCAGAGAAAAGCCCGCGCGGAGCAAGGAAGACCCAACGCAGCCAAAAATAAAATAAATAAAAAATTTTTTTAAATACTTAAAAAAAACACAAAAAACGCTATCTGATTAAGACATTGTAGCAGGGATTATATTATGTATAGCTGATTGAAAATTTTGATAAACTCAGCCTCTACCTCATATCATGTACAAAAATGAACTTCAATGAATTAGATATCTAAATATAAAATAATAATAGTATGGAGGTGTGTCTGGGGAGATTTTAATTAAGAAGAATCACTGGTGCAGCCATTATGGAGGTTTCTCAAAAGACTAAAAATAGAATTACCATATGATCCAGCAATCCCACTCCTTGGCATATATCTGGACAAAACTATAATTCAAAAAGATACATGCACCCCTATGTTTATAGCAGCCTATTCACAATAGCCAAGACATGGCAACAACCTCAATGTCCACCAACAGGTGAATGGATAAAGAAAATATGGTATACACACACACACACACACACACACACACACACACACACACACAGGAATATTACTCAGCCATAAAAAATGAATGAAATAATACCATTTGCAGCAACATGGATGAAACCAGATATTATGATACTAAGTGAAGTAAGTCAGAAAGAGAAAGACAAATACCATATGATATCACTTATATGTGGAATCTATAACACGACACAAACGAACCTATCCATGAAGCAGAAACAGACTCACAGACATAGAGAACAGACTCATGGTTGCCAAGGAGAAGGGGGATAGGAGAGGGATGGACTGGGAGTTTGGGGTTAGCAGATGCAAACTATTACATATAGAATGGATAAACAACAAGGTCCTACTGTAAGCATGCGGAACTATATTTAATATCCTGAGATAAACCATAATGGAAAAGAATATTTTAAAATGTATATATATGTATAACTGAATCACTTTGCTATACAGCAGAAAGTAACACAACATTGTAAATCAACTATACTTCAATAAAAAAACTTAGACAGTAAGATAGATAGATAGATAGATTACCTGGGCATGGGGAGAAGAATCATAAAGGAAAGTGTTTCACTATTTGAAAATTGTTTTTTCTATCATGGAAGCATAAATAAAATCAAAACAAACAATAGACTGGGAAAATATTTATAACATATGAGTTACAGTCCCTAACATACAAAAAGTTTCTACAGACTAATGAGAAACAAATGACCAATAGAAAAATGGAAAAGGAATACAAATAGGCAAGTTGCAAAAGAGGAAATTCAAATGTTCAATAAAAATATGAAAAGATGTTCAGCCTCATTAGTCAGGAAAATGTAAATAAAAACAAGAATAAGGGGCTTCCCTGGTGGCACAGTGGTTGAGAATCTGCCTGCCAATGCAGGGGACACGGGTTCGAGCCCTGGTCTGGGAGGATCCCACATGCCGCGGAGCAACTGGGCCCGTGCGCCACAGCTACTGAGTTTGTGCATCTGGAGCCTGTGCTCCGCAACAAGAGAGGCCGCGACAGTGAGAGGCCCACACTGCGCGTGGAGTGGCCCCCGCTCGCTGCAACTAGAGAAAACCCTCGCACAGAAACAAAGACCCAACACAGCCAAAAATAAAATAAAATAAATAAATTTATATTTAAAAAAAATAAGAATAAGATATCACTTGACACTGATTGGCAAAAATCATAAAGAGTGATAATATCTGGTATTGAAAAGGGTGAGTAAAGGAAACTCATAGATGCTGGTGGGAATATAAATTACTTCAACAAATTTGGAAAATATTTGAGCTAACAGTCTCAGTTTTGGGGAATCTATCCTGCAGAAATAAAGGCATCGAAATGCAAGATAAATACACTGAGAACACTGGGTATTACTATTGTGGCTATCATAGATTGTTGTAGTAACTGCCTTTAACTTGTTCGCACCTCCTGGTATGCTTGCCCTTTTGGCAGTGTGATTTGCTGCTCCTCCCATTGAGAGTTAAAGTCTATTTCTCTACCTCTTGAATCCTGGACTTGGCCATGTGACTTCCTTCCACCAATGGGATGATACAAGTGTGGCACAAACAGAAGCTTAAAAGTAATTGTAGGGACTTCCCTGGTGGTCCAGTGGTTAAGACTCCGCACTCCCAATGCAGGGGGCCCGGGTTCAATCCCTGGTCAGGGAACTAGATCCCACATGTCACAACGAAGATCCTGCACATGGCAATGAAGATCCCATTTGCCACAACTAAGACCCCCAAAAAAAAAAAAAAAAGTTAAAAAAAAAAAAAAAAAAGAAAGCAATTGAAAATTGGAGCTTGCTCGTTCTTGCTAATAACCAGCCTCTTGGAGGGTGAGAGATCATGTGGCAAAGGCCCTGGTTATCCCAACCACCCTTGTTGAGGTCCCAGATATGAGTGAGGCCATCCTAAACCATCTAGTCCCAGCTAAGTTGGCCCAGACTAGAACTGACCAGCCAACTCAGAATTGTAAAAAATAATAAATATTTGTTGCTTTAAGTCACTAATTTAGATGACATGTTTCACAGAAAAAAATAATTGATACAGCAGTGAAACACACAAACAGATAAAACGAGCTACCAAAAATTTGGATGTAATCAATGGGAAATGGTGAATGAATTGCTTCACATCCCTGTTACAGACTATTACGCAACTATTAAAGTGTTAGGATCTTCATCTATTCAGAGCAACACTGTCCAGTAGAAAGGTAATGTGAGCCACATGTGTAATTTTAAGTTTTTAGTAGCTACATTAAAAACAGTAAAAGGAGATAGATGAAATTAATTTAATAATCTATTTAACCCAATATACCCCAAATATTATCACTATAACATGTAATTAATAAAAAAAATTTTGTGTGAAATATTTTACATTCTCTTTTTTTGTACTAAGTCTTAGAAATATGGTGTGTATTTTATACTTCAGTCAGTTTAATTCAGACTAGCTACATTGCAAGTGTTCAATAGCTACTTGTGGCTAGTGATTACAGTACTGGATGACAAAGGTCTAGAGGACAGCCCACAATGCATAGAAGTTACAGATTCAAATATGTGATTCTCTCCACAGCTCCCCCCCATTCTTTTTTAACAGAAAAGCCAAATAAGTGTACATAAGTATGCAGAATTGGATAGAGGGATGTAACCCAAGTTGTTAAAATTGTTTTGCCAGCCAGCCAGTTGAGGTTGGAAGGAAAGGGAGATTAATATCTCTTTACACATTCTTGTATTGTCTAGCTTCATTATAAAGGTATATTAATTTTAAAATTATTTTTAAAAGTTAAAAAGCATAAAATAAAATAAAACAAAAACAATGAGATAAAACGGAGGATACATCAAAAGCTCCTAACTGAGGTTACTTTCTGGAGTCAGTATGAAGAAAGAATTTTACTTTTAATATAGGTCCTTTTAAAAATTTTATTTATTTATTTATTTATGGCTGTGTTGGGTCTTCATTGCTGTGTGCGGGCTTTCTCTAGTTGCGGCAGGCGGGGGCTACTCTTTGTTGTAGTGCATGGACTTCTCACTGTGGTGGCTTCTCTTGTTGAGGAGCACGGGCTCTAGGTGCATGGGCTTCAGTAGTTGTGGCACATGGGCTCAGTAGTTGTGGCTCTAGAGCTCTAGAGTGCAGGCTTAGTAGTTGTGGTGCACGGGGTTAGTTGCTCCACGGCATGCGGGATCTTCCCAGACCAGGGCTCAAACCCATGTCCCCTGCATTGACAGGCGGATTCTTAACCACTGTGCCACCAGGGAAATCCCAATATAGGTATTTTTGCACTATTTGTATTTTACTTTTTATTTATTTATTTTGGCTGCGCTGTGTCTTAGTTGCAGCACGTGGGATCTTTGTTGCAGCATGTGGAATCTTAGTTGTGACATGCATGCAGGATATAGTTCCCTGACCAGGGATCAAACCTGGGCCCCCTGCATTGGGAGTGTGGAGTCTTACCCACTGGACCACCAGGGAAGTCCCTGCATTTCTTAAATTTTAACCACAACCACACCTTACTTTTTTACAATTTTAAAAGTTACATTTTAATTTAAAATACGGATTTATTTTAAATATTTAATTCCTCATACTAAATGTTTATTAAGCATCAGCTCTGATAGGCCCAGACTCATTAAGCCACAACAATTTTTAACTTATAGAATGTGTGGAAAATATTTTTGAACATGGAGAACTTTTGGTGCTCCTTCTTTCTCATTCCATGTAAGGTCAATCTCCTACTGCCAATTATTATTCTATCAGGGAATGAAATATATGGGATCAGCTTGCCACTTAAAAACCTAATGTTACTTAGTAGCCAAAAATGCAATCTCCTAACTCCTGCCTTACTTCAGCACTAAGTGTCATTTTTTTATAGGGTATATAATATGAAGATACTGAATATCCTAAATCTTTTGTCATTAGTTTACAGGACACCTCTAGTATTATTTGCCTAGCATCCATATTGTTATTGTGTGAGCAAGCATCTTGCAAAATGTAACCTTGCACCCCTGGCCATAATTAATTCTGGAAGTGGGCATCTGGGTGGATCAGAGCACATCTAAGAATATGTAGACTTTGGATCCAAAGAGTTGAGCCAGTCACTCTCCAGTAGCTGCTAAAGCTATAAGTAAAAAGTTCTGGAGCTATCAGCAGTCTTGTTTCCCTTTGGGTGGAATAGGGAAGCAAAGACAGTCAATCTGCAGAGACAGAAAGAAAAGAGAATTGCTCAGAAAGGAGCAGAGAAGAGATAGAAAGTGAGCTCTCATGACTTTTACACCCTTGATGCCAGGTTTTTCAGAGATTGATCTATATCTCTATTCTGCCTTCAGCATTATTTTTCTGTCTGTGACCCCTTTATCTTTCAATAAAAACTTCTTTTACAACTAAAGCCAGTTTAAGTTGGGTTTTTTTTTAACATACGACCGAATAATTCTAGCAAATACCAAGAAAGACAAATGTATAATGACTGCAGTTGGGTTTTTTTTTCCCTATTTTCCATTTGTATTCTAGCATGACATTATACAACTTTCAAAATTTTTATTGAATCTGAAATTTGCCTATTCATGATTGAGGCATTATTGGTTGCATACTGAGCATTCATTCTTCTACTTCCCTTCCTAAAAGGAAACTTATTTGTTCAGGTATTCACTCCTTTCCCCCAAGTAGCACACTAACTGAGGGAAAGATGATCCATCCTATTGCCATGCATGGCATTTCCCTAGCAACTGTGTATTAAAACTAATTACACTACAGGGAAAGATTTTTATTCTATGGTTAGAGGAGAGGTTTTTATGTCCTTTGGGACATAAACAAGGAAAATTGCAGTTTTAGCTGCTGCTAGAAGCCATCTCACCACCGTGAAGAAAGCAGGCATGAGGACAAAGCCGACAAATTGAGGAGGGCAAAGGCCAGGAGAAACACAAAGAAACAGAGCCAGCATCTCAGTCAAATATTTCATGAATTCTACCTCTAGAATTCTTATGTAAGATAAGTAAGATAATAAATTCTCAAATTGTTTATGCCACTTTGAGGTGGATTTTCTGTTATTTGCAGCTTAAAACATCCTCATCTTCATCATCAAACTTTATTTAATACCCATTATACATGGCAATGAGAAAGAAAGGAGGTATAAACCATTGTTCTTCTCTGAAGGGACTTAGGATCTAATTAAAGAGGACAGATTTATTAAAATATTATGTAATCATTTAGGTAACATGTTAAGTCCTAAATGAGCAATATGGATAAATAAATGGAGAAGATTCAATCCCTTCTATCGAGGTATTATTTTTTAACTTTAATGAAAATGTTTTTCATTTATAGAATACCTAATGCTTTTTTAAAAATCTGCCTGTTCTTTTTTCATAATATCTTATTCTTGCCTTGTGGATTCTTTTCCTTTCAGACCTTGAATAATTTAAACATAGTTATTTTAAGGCATGGCAATGGGAATTTATGATGGATCCAGAGAAAGATAAGCAGTGCAATTTGGTTGGAAACATTTGCTACTCCATGGATGAGAATCACTGGCATAACCTGGGAGCTTATTAGAAATGCAGAATCTTGGGCTCTACCCCAAACTTACCAAATCATAATTTGCATTTTAACAAGATCCCCTGGTGATTGGGGTTATTCACATAAACATGAAAGTTTGAGAAGTCCTGTTGTAAAGGAAGAGAAAGCAATAAAGTCAGGGAGGTTACTAAGACTCCTCTGCTATTTTAGATTTAAATTTTAGTCCTTTGTGGTAAATGAACACAACTAGTCTTCATAATCTCTAGTATAGGTTACTTAAAGACTCTGAAAAAAAAGCACTTATTTAATTCAGAAAGTACTTCTACATTTACAAAGCTTCCAGATGATTATTACTATATTATTATTACAACAATTATAACTTCAATATAAACAAAAGCCAGTTATCAGAACTTTTTAGTGATATAGATAAGTGGAAATTTACTCATCCACAGGAGAATATAAACAAACTGTGGGCAATCCATACAATGGATGCTATACTCAGCAATTAAAAAAAAAATGAACTATTGATTCATACAATAGAATGAATGAACCTCAAAGAGTATGAATGAATGAATAGTATGAATGAATCTCAAAAACATTATGCTGAGTCAAATAAGCCTTGCACAAGAGTATAAAGTTCTATAACAACTAAATCCATGGTGAAAAAAAAAACTGATTGCTTTTGGCATGGGTTAAGGACAGGAATTGACTGGGAGAGAGCATATAGAGTTTTTTGGAGTTACGAAAATATTCTATACCTGATAAAGGTTAGGGTTACACCGGTGAATATATGTGTCAAACTCACCAGAATGTATACTCAAGATTTGTGCATTTCACTTTACATTAAAAAGTTGTAGAAAAATTGAACGCTAGTTAACAATACATGAAGTCTTTAAAGGTGAAGTGTACTGATAGCATATGCAATTTGCTTTGAAATGCACAAAATAATAAGATGATTTGATAGATAGATGGACTAGCTGGTTACAGATAGGAATGGTTAGTTATATGATAAAGTGAATATACCAAAATGTTACCTATAGAATATAGACTGGGGGGTGGGAGGATATATGGGTGTTCACTGTATGATTCTTTCAACTAATCTCCATATTTAAATGTTTTCATAATAAAATGTTGGGGGAAGGAAGAAAGTTGCAGAAAAACACATCACTGTAATTTTGTTTAAAAGTATAAAATGTGGGCTTCCCTGGTGGCACAGTGGTTGGGAGTCTGCCTGCCGATGCAGGGGACACGGGTTCGTGCCCCGGTCTGGGAGGATCCCACGTGCCGCGGAGCAGCTGGGCCCGTGAGCCATGGCCGCAGAGCCTGCGCGTCTGGAGCCTGTGCTCCGCAACGGGAGAGGCCACAACAGTGAGAGGCCCGCGTACCGCAAAAAAATAAAAAAAAAAATGAAAGTATAAAATGTGTTGAAGAGGACATATTTGTATATGCATAGATAAAGATATGAAAGCTACACACAACTGCAGAAATTGTCAAGCTGATCCTAAAATTCATATAGAAATGCAAGGGACCCAAAATAGCCAAAACGGTCTTGAAAAAGAACAAAGTTGGAGGACTGACACTTCCTGATTTTAAAACATACCATACAGCTACAGCAATCAGGACAGTGTGTTACTGTATAAGAACAGACATACAGATCAACAGAATAGAATTACAGCCCAGAAAAAAATCCTTACATTTACGGACAACTGATTTTCAACAAAGATGTCAAGAAAATTCAATGGGAAAGAGAGTTTTTCAATAAAATGGATATCCACATGCAAAAAATTAACTTGAGCTCCTACTTCACACCACATATAAAAGTTAACTCATAAAGGACTGCATGGACTTCCCTGGTGGTGCAGTGGTCAAGAATCCGCCTGCCAATGCAGGGGACACGGGTTCAATCCCTGATCCTGGAAGATCCCACATGCCACGGAGCAACTAAGCCCATGCGCCACAACTACTGAAGCCTGCGTGCTTACAGCCCATTCTCTGCAACAAGAGAAGCCACCACAATGAGGACCACAAGCACCACAACGACGAGTAGCCCCCACTTGCCACAACTAGAGAAAGTCCGTGCACAGCAACAAAGACTAATACAGCCAAAAAAAAAAAAAAAAAGGATCACAGACCTACATGTAAGATAAAGCTGTAAAACTCTTAGAAAAAAACAGAAGTAAATTTTTGTGAACCTTGAGGAATGGTTTCTAAGTACCAAAATGTTCATTGCAGCTCTATTTACAATAGGCCAGAGATGGAAACAACCTAAGTGCCCATCGTCGGATGAATGGATAAAGATGTGGCACATATATACAATGGAATATTACTCAGCCATAAAAAGAAATGAAACTGAGCTATTTGTAATGAAGTGGGTAGACCTAGAGTCTGTCATACAGAGTGAAGTATGTCAGAAAGAGAAGGACAAATACCGTCTGCTAACACATATATATGGAATTTAAGAAAAAAAAATGTTATGAAGAACCTAGGGGTAAAACAGGAATAAAGACACAGACCTACTGGAGAACGGACTTGAGGATATGGGGAGGGGGAAGGGTGAGCTGTGATAGGGCAAGAGAGAGACATGGACATATATATACTAACAAACGTAAGGTAGATAGCCAGTGGGAAGCAGCCGCATGGCACAGGGATACCGGCTCTGTGCTTTGTGACCGCCTGGAGGGGTGGGATAGGGAGGGTGGGAGGGAGGGAGGCTCAAGAGGGAAGAGATATGGGAACATGTATATGTATAACTGATTCACTTTGTTATAAAGCAGAAACTAACACACCATTGTAAAACAATTATACCCCAATAAAGATGTTAAAAAAAAAAAAAGTACAAGCAACCAAAGGAAAAAAATAAACTGGGCTTCATCAAAATAAAAAATTTTAATGCTTCAAAAATGCCATCAAGAAAGTGAAAGACAACCTACAGAATGGGCAAAAATATCTGCAAGTCATATATCTGATATAGAACTTGTATCCAGAGTATATAAAGAAATTTTAAATTCAATAACAAGAAGACAAAAACCCCAATTTTTAAAAAGAGCATTTGAAAAGATGTTTCTACAGAAGACATGCAAATGAATGATAAGCATATGAAAAAATGCTCAACATCATTAGCCATCAGAGAAATGCAAATCAAAACCACAGTAAAATTCCACTTTACATCTATTAGAATGGTTATAATCAAAAAGACAGATAATAAGAAATGTTGGAAAGGATGTGAAGAAATTGGGATACTCATACACTGCTGATGGGAATGTAGAACAGTACAGCCACTTTAGAAAATAGTCTGGCAGTTCCTCAAAAAGTTAAGCACAGAGTTACCATGTGACTCAGCAATTCCACTCCCATGTATATACTCAAGAAAAATGAAAACATATGTCCAATATAAAAACTTATATATGAATGTTAATAGCATCGTTATTCCTAATAGTCAACAAGTGCGAAACTAAAATGTCCATCAGCTGGTGAATATTGGCATATCCACGTGATAAAATATTACTGGGCAATAAAAAGGAATGAAGTACTGACACAGGCTTCAACATGGATAAACCTTGAAAACATTATGTTAAGTGAAAGAAGCTGTCACAAAAGACCACATATTGTATAATTCCATTTATGTGAAAAGTCTGTAATAGGCAAATCCACAGAGACAGAACATAGATTAGTGGTTGCTAGTGGAAGGGCAGATGGGGGAATGAGAAGTGACTATTAATGGGCACTGGGTTTCTTTTTGGAGTAAAGAATATGTTCTAAATTTATAATGATGATGGTTACTCTGTGAATACACTAAAACCTACTGAATTTTATACTTTAAAAGGGTAAATTTTATGCTATGTGAATAATATCTCAATAAAGCTATTATTTAAGAAACACACTTAGAGTTTGTTGTCTGGTACACAGAGGTGACTTTGAGATCTCTGCCAGTAGCAAGAGGGGGAAAAACTGCAAGCGCAGTAACTGCTGCTAAGGAAACACCAGTGGTTTTTAATTTTATGCTGTCCTATATTTTGCTGTGACTCTCGTAGCTTTCACTAATGTTATACTTGAGGCCAAAACAGAAATGCCTTTCATATTTTATTATAACAGCTAAGCTGGGAAATAAACTCACCAATTGCTTTTTTAAAAAAGAAATGAGCTAAAAACAACATAGATGTAAGTGTAGCTTAAATAAACCTTTGCTCAGTAAGATGAATATGTTCACAGGGAAAGGAGAGTTTCGTAGTAAAAACAGTTTAAAGTGTTACATTATTTTACTTTATTTTTTAAAAAGCATTTTGTTTCATTTACTGTGGATGGTCAAACATTTTTTTCTTTCAAACATCATTTTAAAACAGATGGTAAATCTGTTGGATAGTAAAAAGAAATGACATCTTGTTTCCATTTTCCTATTCCTTCCAGTTCATCTCTTTATTGTAAATCATTTTCCATTGTTGGAAGATACTAAATTTAAATCAAACTGAAAGGAAAAAAAGCATGTGGCTATATTCATAAATTTGTGTTTCTTAGCACTGCTGCCTTTTATAGCCATTTTATGAAGAATATTTCAAATTGATCTATTCTTTCTGGATCTGAACAAATTGAGTTTCTTTTCTTGATCAAACAGATTTTCAAGAAACCTATTTACAAAAAGAAAAAATATGTAATTATGATATATAAACATTTACATAAATTTTAATACTCTTCCATGAGAAAAGATCTGAAACTGGTAAACATTTAAGGAATGGTATTAAGTTTAATTTGTAATGATAAATAAATAAGATGTACAGAGCTTACCATTTTCTTAGACTAAAGTGTTATAAGATGTACAGAGCTTACCATTTTCTTAGACTAAAGTGTTATACATGAGAGTGTGTATTATGTATGTGGACATACATGTATATATGTAAATGTATAATGCTCACAATTATGTAAATTAATAAATAAAAATTCCTTACAATAGCTCATTACAATGAGGCAACAAAGAAAAAGCAAGGTTAAGCAACTTCTCCAAGCTGAATTCAGGGAGTCTGGCACTACGGATGATGTTTTTTTTTTTTTTTTTTTTTTTTTTTGTTTTTTTTTTTTTGCAGTACACGGGACTCTCACTGTTGTGGCCTCTCCCGTTGCAGAGCACAGGCTCCAGACGAGCAGGCTCAGCTGCCATGGCTCACATGCACAGCCACCGGAGCGGCACGTGGGATCCTCCCGGACCGGAGTACAAACCTGTGTCCCCTGCATCGGCAGGCGGACTCTCAACCACTGCGCCACCAGGGAAGCCCCCAGATGATGTTTTTGATAATTACTCTAGGTACATACCAAGAGCTCTGAAAACATTAAACAAACCAATAGACCCTTCCTATCTTCTATTCCAAACTGCCCTTTATAAAACACGAAGAGCTTCCTTTGGACATATGATGCATCTAAAGTTTATTGAAAAGTTCTTCTACTTTAGAAGGTAACTAATTTCTGGTTTTGAACCTTCTTTGATCTGTGACAAAACTCTCTAGGTTTGATAAATCCAAATAATTTTTCCATCTAAACCACATTACTTTAGGATCAAGTATAAATACATTTAAAAAGATGCATTGGAGGGCTTCCCTGGTGGCGCAGTGGTTGAGAGCCCACCTGCCGATGCAGGGAACACGGGTTTGTGCCCCGGTCCGGGAAGATCCCACATGCCGCGGAGCGGTTGGGCCCATGAGCCATGGTCGCTGAGCCTGTGCTGCGTCTGGAGCCTGTGCTCCGCAATGGGAGAGGCCACAGCAGTGAGAGGTCTGCGTACCGCAAAAAAAAAAAAGAGAGATGCATTGGGGATGTCACTGAGGGAAGACTGGGTCTAGAGGTGGGACCAGAAAGCCACAAAGGATCAGGACCAGAGTGGCTGGCTGCCCTGGAGGTCCTGCTCTCACGCGTAATGCTACCTCAGTCACCCATCCCCCTCCTGAACAGGGATCTGAGAATGTACCAAGAGACCCCCCAGCCTTAGCCAGGGGACCCTATATATAGGGTCCATGTGCAGTAGGGAGGGATGTCTTCTATTTTATGCTATCCTCTAGCCACCCACTGTTGGAGCAGAGGGAGAAGGTATTTTCAAGACAAAGCACAGGTACCACAAACAGAAGTTGTGAAGTTGCAAAAAAAAAAAAAATTGAAAATAGGTTAATAAATCCATATCTGGTCTTCCCTGGTGGCACAGTGGTTGAGAATCTGCCTGTCAATGCAGGGGATATGGGTTCGAGCCCTGGTCTGGGAAGATCCCCCATGCCGTGGAGCAACTGGGCCCGTGAGCCACAACTACTGAGCCTGCGCGTCTGGAGCCTGTGCTCCACAACAAGAGAGGCCGCGACAGTGAGAGGCCCATGCACCGCGATGAAGAGTGGCCCCTGCTTGCCACAACTAGAGAAAGCCCTTGCACAGAAACGAAGACCCAACACAGCCAAAAATAAATAAATAAATAAATTTATTTTTAAAAAAATAAATAAAAAATAAAAATAAATAAATCCGTATCTTTATTTTCCTGGAGGTAAAAGAGTGAGCCACATGATGGAAATAAATTTTTATATAAGGAATGTATCTACTTTGATACTTTGGACTTTTAGCATTAAAAAAGCCAAAGAAAACATACTTTTTAAGGTTATAATCAACTTCCTACAACTAATTTCCTTGGAACAATTCCCAAAAGATATTTTTAGTTTTGGAGAGAGACAAAAATTGCCTCCCTATACACAAGTTCTACAACCAGATTGCTCTATGACATTTTTCCTAAAAGCATTCATTTTAGGAAACATGGCCAACTTGTACCAACTTCAACTGAGTTATAGTTAATGCTTGGAATTTTGTGTTAAGAAGGAATCTTAGGATGAACAAGAATGAGACTGATATAAGAGGTGGCCAAGAGGCTGAAGTAGGAGGAATCTGAACTTACCTCCTCCCACAGACACACCAAAATTACAACTACTTACATAACAACTATCTATGAGAACAACCTGAAGACTAGCAAAAAAGATCTTCACAACTAAAGACATAAAGAAGGAAACACAATGAGATGAGTAGGAGGGGCAGAGATGCAGTATAGTCAGGACTCACACCCTGGGGGTTAATGACCCACAACTGGGTAGAGTACTATAATTGTAGAGGTACTCCCTAAGGAGTGAGGGGTCTGAGCCCCATAGCAGGCTCCCCAGCCCAGGGGCTCTGCACTGGGAAGGCAAGCCTGCACAACATCTAGCTTTGAAAACCAGGAGGGCTTATGTTCAGAAGAGCCACAGGGCTACAGGAAACAGAGATTTCACCCTTAAAGGGCACGTGCAAAATCTTGCACACTCTGAGTCCCAGTACAGAGGCAGTAGTTTGAAAAAAGCCTGGGTCACACCTACTTTCTGATCTTGAAGAGCCTACCAGAGAGGCAGGAGGCAACTGGGACTCACCCTAGGGCTGGAGCCAGTGGCAACACATTTTTGGAAGCTCCTCCTAACATGATAACACTATGCTGACAAGCGCCATTTTGGAATCCTCCCTCCAGCCTATTTAGAGCCAGGGGCCCAGCCCCGCCCACCAGCGGCTAGCACCAGCCCTGAAGCCCCCAGGCTGTGCAAACAGCTGCACAGGGAACTGGCCCCATCCTCCAGCAGGCCAGTACCAGTCCTGCACCTCCCCAGGCTACACAGTTAACCACACTGGAAGCCTACCTCACCTTCCAGCAGGCCTTGAAGGCACAGCACAAGCGATGACCTCATAGCCAACTGGGGAGGGAGCCCTGCCTACTAGCACGCTTATAGCAGTCAGCCCCACCATAAGAGGAGGGTGCACACAACCCACTAAGGGAGCACTACTAGAGCATGTAACTCTGGTGACCAAGGAGAGCATGCTGCTGGGTCCCATAGTACGTCTCTTACATAAAGTCACTTTTTAAAGATCAGGAAATATAACCAACCTACCCAACATGTAGAAATGAACAGAGAATTGGGCAAAATGAAGAGACAGAAGAATATGTTCCAAATGAAGAAACAAGATAAAACCCCAGAAAAACTGAGTGAAATGAAGATAAGCAATCGACTAGATAAAGAGTTAAAGGTAATGATCATAAAGATGCTCACCAAACTTCAGAGAAGAATGGATGAACACAATGAGAATTTCAACAGAGTTAGAAAATATAAAGAACACCCAAACAAGCTGAGGAATACAATAATTGAAATAAAAATTACACCAGAAGGAATCAAGAGTAGATTAGATAATAAGGAGAAATGGATCAGTGATCTGGAAGACAGAGTAGTGTAAATCACCCAAGCTGAACAGAGAAAAGAAGAAAGAATTTAAAAAATTGATGATAGTTTAAGAGACCTCTGATCACATGTACTAACATTTGCATTATAGGGGTCCCAGAAGGAGAAGAGAGACAGAAAGAGGCAGAGAACTTTTTTGAAGAAATAATAGCTGAAAACATCCCTAACCTGGGAAAGGAAACAGACATCCAGGTCCAGGAAGTACAGAGAGGCCCAAAAAGATGAACCCAAGAGGTCCACACCAAGATACATTATAATTAAAATAGCAAAAATTAAAGATAAAGAAAGAATCTTAAAAGCAGCAAGACAGAAGTAAATAGTTATATACAAGGAAAATCTGACTTTTCAGCAGAAGCGTTGCAGGCCAGAAGGGAGTGGCATATTATATTCAAAGTGATGAAAGGAAAAAAACTACAACCAGGAGTACTCTACTCAGCAAAGAAAAAAACACTACAACCAAGAATATTCTACCCAGCAAGGTTATCATTCAGACTTGAAGGAAAGATAAAGAGTTTTACACACAAGCAAAGCTAAAAGAGTTCAGCACCACTAAACTGGCTATACAAGAAATATTAAAGGGACTTCTCTAAGCAGAAAAGGAAAGTCCACAGTTAGAAACTTTAAAATTATGAAACAAAAAAACTCACTGGTAAAGGCAAACATAAAGAAAAGGTAGATCAACCACTTATAAAACTACTAGGAAGGTTAAAAGACAAAAGTAGTAAAATCATCTTTATCCACAATAAATAGTCAAGGGATACACAAAACAAAAAGATGCTGATATGATGTCAAACACATTAAACATGAGGAAGGGGTAAAAGTAGTGAATTGTTAGAATGTGTTTGAACTTAAGACATCATTAACGTAAAATAGTCTCGTGTGTGTGTGTGTGTGTGTGTGTGTGTGTGTGTGTGTGTGTGTGTGTGTGTGTGTGTGTGTGTGTGTGTGTGTGTGTGTATGTATATATATATATATATATATATGGGGAAGAGTTACATATATAAAACTCATGGTAACCACAAACAAAAAATCTATAATAGGTATACACACAAAAAAGAAAAGGAATCCAAACAAAACACTAAAGATAATCATCACATCACAAGGGCAGAGAGCAAAAGAAGAAACAAAAAAGAACTACAAAAACAACTCCAAAACAATTAACAAAATGTCAATAAGTACATACCTATTAATAATTACTTTAAATATAAATGGACTAAATGCTCCAATCTAAAGATACAGAGTGGGTAAGCGCCACAACCACTGAGCCCATGTGCATGCTGCAACAAAGAGCCCATGCACTGCAACAGAGATCCTGTGTGCCTCAACTAAGACCCGATGCAGCCAAATTAATAAATAACTATTTTTTAAAAACCAAATGATACAGAGTGGGTAAATGGATTTTTTTTTTAAAGAACCATATATATGCTGCCTACAAGAGACTCACTCGGATCTGAAGACACACACAGACTGAAAGGGAATGGCAAAAGGTACTCCATGCAAATGGAAACGAAAATAAAGCTGGGGTAGCAATACTTATATCAGACAGAATAGACTTTAAAACAAAGATTGTTTTGAGGTAAAGAGACAAAGATGGACATTACATAATGGTAAAGGGAAACAAGAAGACATAACAATTGTAAATATATATGCATCCAACATAGGAACACCTAAAAACATAAAGCAAATACTAACAAATGTAAAGCGAGAAATTGACAATAACAGTATGGGACTTTAACTTCCCACTTACATCAATGTACAGATCATCCAGACAGAAAATCAATAAGGAAGCTCTGGCCTTAAATGACATATCAGAGCAACATCAATATAGATATTAATATATCTATTAATGCCATTAATGTAGGTATTAATAGATATATAGAGAACATTTCATCCAAAACAGCAGAATACACATTATTTTCAAGTGCACATGAAACATTCTCCAGGATAGATCACATGCGAAGTCACAAAACAAGTCTCAATAAATTTAAGAAGGTTGAAATAATATCAAGCATGTTTTCCAACCACATGGAATGAGACTATAAATCAACTACAAGAAAAAAACTGCAAAAAAACAAAAACAAAACAAAAAAACCCAAGTGGAATCTAAACAACATGCTACTAAACAACCAATGAGTCACTGAAGAAATCAAATAGGTAATCAAAAAACACCTGGGGATAAATAAAAATGGAAACAACTATCCAAAATCTATAAGATGCAGCAAAAGCAGCTCTAAGAGGGAAGTTTACAGTGAGACAAAGCTACTTCAAGAAACAAGAAACATCTCAAATAAACAACCTAACCTTACACCTAAAGCAATTAGAGAAAGAACAAAAAAACTCCAAAGTTAGCAGAAGGAAAGAAATCATAAAGATCAGATCAGAAATAAATGAAAAAGAAATGAAGGAAACAATATCAAAGATCAATAAAACTAAAAGCTGGTCCTTTGAGAAGATAACGAAAATTGATAAACCATTAGCCAGACTCATCAAGAAAAAAAGGGAGAAGACTCAAATCAACAGAATTAGAAATGAAAAGGGAGAATAACAGACACTGCAGAAATACAAAGGATCATGAGACATTACTACAAGCAACTATATTCCAATAAAATGGACAACGTGGAAGAACTGGACAAATTTGCAGAAAAGCACAACCTTCTGAGACTGAAAAGGAAGAAATAGAAAATATGAACAGACCAATCACGAGCAATGAGATTGAAACTGTGATTAAAAATCTTCAAACAGGGGGGCTTCCCTGGTGGCGCAGTGGTTGAGAGTCTGCCTGCCGATGTAGAGGACGCGGGTTCGTGCTCCGGTCTGGGAAGATCCCACATGCCGCGGAGCGGCTGGGCCCGTGAGCCATGGCCGCTGAGCCTGCGCGTCCAGAGCCTGTGCTCCGCAACGGGAGAGGCCACAACAGTGAGAGGCCCGCGTACCGCAAAAAAAAAAAAAAAAAAAAAAATCTTCAAACAAACAAAAGCCCAGGGCCAGATAGCTTCAAAGGCAAATTCTGTCAAACATTTACAGAATAGCTAACACCTATCTTTCTCAAACTCTTCCAAAATATAGCAGAGGGAGGAACATTCCCAAACTCATTCTACAAGGCCACCATCACCCTGATACCAAAACCAGACAAAGATGTCACAAAGAATGAAAACTACAGGCCAATCTCACTGATGAACATAGAGCAAAAATGCTCAACAAAATACTAGCAAACAGAATCCAACAGCACCTAATAGTATCATACACCATGGTCAAGTGGGGTTTATTCCAGGAACACAAGGATTCTTCAATATATGCAAATCAATCAATGTGATACATCATATTAACAAACTGAAGGCAAAAACCATATGATAATTTCAATAGATGTAGAAAAAGTTTTCAACAAAATTCAACACCCATTTATGATAAAAACTCTCCACAAAGTGGGCACAGAAGGAACCTGCCTCAACATAATAAAGGCCATATATGACAAACCCACAGCCAACATCATTCTCAAAGGTGAAAAACTGACCATTTCCTCTAAGGTCATGAACAAGACAAGGTTGCCCACTCTCACTGCTATTATTCAATATAGTTTTGGAAGTTTTAGCCACAGCAAATCAGACAAGAAAAAGAAATAAAAGGAATCCAAATCAGAAAAGAAGTAAAGCTGTCACTGTTTGCAGATGACATGATACTATACATAGAGAATCCTAAAGATACTACCAGAAAACTACTAGAGCTAATCAGTGAATTTGGTAGAGTAGCAGGATACAAAATTAATGCACAGAAATCTCTTGCATTCCTATACACTAATGATGAAAAATATGAAAGAGAAATTAAGGAAACAATCACATTTACCCCAGCAACAAAAAGAATAAAATACCTAGGAGCAAACCTTCCTGAGGAGACAAAAGACCTGTATACAGAAAACTATAAGACACTGATGAAAGAAATTAAAGATGGTACAAACAGATGGAGAGATATACCATGTTCTTGGATTGGAAGCATCAACATTCTCAAAATGACTATACTACCCAAAGCAATCTACAGATTTAACGCAATCCTTATCAAACTACCAATGGCATTTTTCACAAAAGTAGAACAAAAAATTTTACAGTTTGTATGGAAACACAAAAGACCTCGAATAGCCAAAGCAATCTTGAGAAAGAAAAATGGAGCTAGAGGAATCAGGATCCCTGACTTCAGACTATACTACAAAGCTACAGTAATCAAGACAGTATGGTACTGGCACAAAAGCAGAAATATAGATCAATGGAACAGGATAGAATGCCCAGAGATAAACCCACACACATATGGTCACCTTATCTTTGACAAAGGAGGCAAGAATATACAATGGAGAAAAGACAGCCTCTTCAATAAGTGGTACTGGAAAAACTGGACAGCTACATGTAAAAGAATGAAATTACAACACTTCATAAAACCATACACAAAAATAAACTCAAAATGGATTAAAGACCTAAAAGTTAAGGCCAGATACTATAAAACTCTTAAGGAAAACAAAAGCAGAACACTCTATGACATAAATCACAGCAAGATCCTTTTTGACCCACCTCCTAGATAAATGGAAATAAAAACAAAAATAAACAAATGGGACCTATTGAAACTTAAAAGCTTTTGCACAGCAAAGGAAACCATAAACAAGATGAAAAGACAACCCTCATAATAGGAGAAAATATTTGCAAACAAAGCAACTGACAAAGAATTAATCTCCAAATTATACAAGTGGCTCATGCAGCTCAGTATCAAAAAAACAAACAACCCAATCCAAAAATGGGCAGAAGACCTAAAGACATTTCTCCAAAGAAGATATACAGAAGGCCAACAAACACATGAAAGGATTCCTGGGTCATAAAACTCTGGAAAATATTTAAGGTACACAAATGTACTAAATTTACAAATATACTAAAATTATCAATGTACTAAAACATATTGATGCCTCATTTTGGTGGTAGCTGGATTATGTGAGATTGAGTCTCTTTTTTCTGTTTCCTAAATTCTCATAAATTTTAAAGTTTAAAATAAAAATATCCATGTTGTAGTTGGAATGATACAATATATCAATATTATACAAATAAGTCTCCTTGAAAAATTCATTACAGCCCAGAGCTTGGCTTCAGCCTTTGCTACAGACAGAATTTTTGTGTCCCCCACAAAATCCATATGTTGAAATTCTACCCCCGATGTGATAGTATAAGCAGGTGGGGGTAGGTGATTAAGGCATTAAGACAGAGCCCTCATGAAGGCAATTAGTGCCCTTATAAAAGTGTTTCCAAAGGGCTCCACCACCCTCCAACCATGTGAGGACACAGCCGGAGACAACACGGTCTATAAACCAGGAAGCAGGACTCACCAGACACCAAATCTGCTGACACCTTGATCTTGGACTTCCCAGGCTTCTGAACTGTGAGAAATAAATTTGCTGTTTATAAGCCATCCAGGCTATATCTTACTGCAGCCCAAACAGACTAAGACAGACGTACTGACCCAGAAACCTAATTTCTCAGGAAGACTTACATTAGTGAAGCTCATGGAGACATACACACACACACACACAAAAGCAAGTATCTTGCAATATCTCAAGGGGAAGCAGATCTAATACCAGTTGGTGGGGACTGGGAGAGTGCCTTTCTAACCAAGGGAAATGGTTTGGTAATAAAATTAATATGATTTAAGTACAACCTCAAAGTGGTTAATTCAGGTTAAACAGTGGATTCAGTTGTACTCTGAAATAGGAGAAAATAAGGTGCAAACAATTTCATGATTAAGAAGCCTAAAAATTCACACACCAGCAAACTAACTTGCGCAAAGTTGTGAATGGTTTTAAATCAGTGACCAGTAAAAAGACAAGGTATCACTTTTCCCACTAGATATTCAACTCATGACATGCGTGCACATGTATGAAAATTTACCCTCTTCTAGTGAGGGAAGATTGCACACCTCGAGCGTGGCACGGATTTTTAATTTCAAGACCTAACCACCAAGAGTTACTTACTTCACGTCAATTTCTAGAAATTAAAGGTAAAAAACTTGAGGTTCAAAACAGAAAGGCTATTGGTGGTTGTGGGAATGGGGCAGACTCATGGAATACAATTAAGTATCATTTAGAATATATTTTGGCTAGAGACCAAGAGGCAAGGTTCTTTGTTTCTTTCGTTTAAACTTTTTCTTAATAAATCTTTTATTTTAGAACAGTTTTCGGTTAACAATTATAGCGAAGATAGTACAGAGTCCCCTATACCCCATACAAGTTTTTTAAACTCTAACTTCTACTTCCACCCCTCCCACCACCCAAACCGTCCCCCACTTCTCTCCGATTCTATCTCCTCAGGTTTCAGCAGGGCCTTGTTCTCACAGTGCAAAGTTAGGATTGTAACGGAAACCCAGTTCAGTTCAAACTTCACCGTCCAGCCACAACTGGGTCAGCTGAGCTAGCCGACACCAGAACACTCCCGCCCCGCCCAGCTCTCTCAGAGGCGCTCCGACCCCTCGCCAACGTGGCTCCTCCAACTCAGGTCCCGGGAGACGCGAGCCAAGCGGGACCAAAGCGCTGGGCAGCTTCCAGAAGCCAGGCGCGCCGGGGGCAGGACCAGGTGAGCACCCAACAGCACGCTCCTCCCTCGAGGAGAGGTTCCGGAGGCTAAAACATTTTTAACCTCAAAAGTCCAGACCTTTAACCGGCTTGGGGCGAATTACACAAACCTACGCACATTCGCTTATTGTTTAACGCAGACGCGGGCGGGCGCTTCTCGGCCACAGCCGCCTCTTCACAGCCAACACCCCCAGGCAACCTCTGCCCCGCCCCGTCGTCGCTGCCAGTCCCTTGGCGCGTCGCTCGGGGCCGGGGCGCGCGCGCGTGAGGACGTCCGGGAGCGCGCGCGCTGCCGCCGCTGCCGCCGAGCTAGGCGGGAGTTGGTGGCGGTGGGTCTGAAGGTGATGACCTTGACTGAAGGCCTCGAGGCGGCATCTCCCGGTGTTTCTGCAGTCGCTGCCCGGGACTCGGTGCGCTCATCGTCATGAGAGGTCAGGCCTGGGGGAAGCGGGCGAAGGAGGCGAGGGGCCGCGGCGAAATGGGCTCTGGGGAGAATAACTGAGGCACTCGAAGGTCGAACGTGGGAGGAAAAATCTGTCCTGGAGATTCCGGAAGAGCCCTTTGCGTTTACTTTTCTTCCCTTTTTCACCCCTTTCTTGCTCGTACTTGGAGGAAAGCGGGAGGGTTCTGTTTTTATTTGTGGAAAAAGACGCTGAAATTCTCCCGTCCAGCGTCGTTCTTCAGAGGTTGGAGGAAATAAATAGCAGTCGTGGCGTTGGAACATCAGTGAAAGCCTCTAGTGAATGGCACTAAAAACCAAACCGCCCAACAGTAACTGAAAAAAAAAAGAAAAAAAATTCCAAACCTAGGAATGAAATAGAATGACACGGAACATGCCCTGACGTTAACCCCAGCTTTCTCCTACAGAAACGGCAGAAAGGCTCTGCGTTTCGTCAGCTGGATCCTCGACGGCTACCCACACTCGTCATTTAGGGATCTTTCAGTGCCAGTGTTCTCTTTCCCGACGCCCCTCCCCTCAAAGGTGGCATTATTTATGTGCAGACTATGTAATTATCCTAATTCAGAATAAAGAGTCACTTAGCAATTACATGGTGACTCCCCAAGTCTTCCTATTTTAAAGGTATTTAGGTAACATCCTTGGGGGGGGACAGGAAAAGGTAATACTCTTGGTATTAATTATTGGAAACTTTTTTATTAGCTTTGGGAAAGCTGTTTCAGCATAAAACGAAATTTGTAGGTCACCTAAATGAAATGTTTATTATTAGTTCTCCATGATGATACTTAATGAGGAGTTAAGATTTGATGCTTTTTTCTTCCTAACCTTTCCACACATTAAAAAAATACTCTTATTAGATGTAGAATCTACATCAGAGATGAAACTGTTCCAGTTGAACAAAGTAAATGTACTTAAGTGTTCTAGTATGATTGAGTACTAGTACTCATATTATTAACATCTGCTGAGCACCCATACTTTGACTATTTTGCCAGTTCCTTCTGTCATTAGAGAACTGGAGGCATCTGAACCTAAACTTTTTTGGTAGCAGATGTTCCCTAAAGGATAGTTTGCCTAGGGCAGCAGAGCCTTCGCATAAAGGGAGATGGAGGAGTCTAGTAATAAGCAATAGATAACCTGGAAATAATTCAGGTACTGTGACTATCAGCCTCTCCTTTAGTGAATAAATTATTCCTAGTGAGCAATATATTGCCTGTACTTAACTGTTCACTTAGAATATTTTCTGCGCTTTGATTTTTAGGAGACAGAGCCCTGAAGCAAAGAAATCTGGATCACAGAAAAAGTATTCAGGGGTCATGCAAGCCAACTGTAGCCAACTGCACAGCCCTTCAGGAGCTGCAGGCAGTGAGGATGCCTCAGCCTCCCAGTGTGTCCAAACAAGATTGACAGGAGAAGCTTCCTGTCTTTATTCTGGAGATGTTCATGTTCAGATAAGCTCCATGCCTAAAGAATGTGCTGAAAATCCAAGCTCCAGAAATATAAGGTCAGGTGTCCATGGCTGTACCCATGGATGTGTACACAGTCGCTTACGGAGTCACTCCCACAATGAAGCAAGGCAACCTGATGATACCGAGATGGAGTCTGGAGATCATGGTAGTAGCTCCTTCTCAGAATTCCGATATCTCTTCAAGTGGTTGCAAAAAGGTCTTCCATATATTTTGATTCTGGGTGTCAAACTTGTTATGCAGCATATAACAGGTAGGTATAATAAAACATTGAGCTGTTTCATTACTATATGCAGCTAATTTTCTTTCTTTATTGGTAATCAATACTTTAACCTATGTATTTCAGTTTCTTATTTTGTTAGTTTTTAAAATTGTATATGCTTCCTTTAAATTCATGTCATGTTAGCTTTTTTTCTTCCCTTTCAATTAACTGGACCTTATTTTCTAACAGGAATTTCTCTTGGAATTGGGCTGCTTACAACTTTTATATATGCAAACAAAAGCATTGTAAATCAGGTTTTTCTAAGAGTAAGTATAACCAGCAACTAAAAAATCATTAAATGTTTCTCCCTGTAGAATTATATATTCATTTTTGAGAGAAATAGGAATAAAGATAAGATAGTTTATTTGATAAATTTAAATAGACATAATGTACCATCCATGATATATTAAATGTTGTTATCTGAATGACCTGGAATAAATGATCTGTCCTAATACTGAATTGATTCACCTTATTTTCTTTGTATATTGGGTTCCTGATAAAGAAAAACTAGACAGAAGGATTAAAAGGTTTAGAACACACTATTTGATCTGATTTGTCGTGCTATCATGTTTTAAGTTAGTTTGACCATACTAAGTAATATAATCATCATTAAAAACTTCAGCTGTTGTACTATAAGATTTAAAATAGTTAAATAAAACGTACACTGAATAAATGGGTATTGAACTATTTATTTAGGTTTCTCTTATTTAAAGAAAACTAAACCCAAGAAGTTTTTCCATAAGAAATTATAAAAGATTCTTATTCATGTAAATTATTGGGAAAACAGGATTAGTTTATAAAATTTCAGGCAACTTTAAAGGGTTATATCTGTGTAAAGGATCATACATTTTGACCTGAAAATTCCTAGTTAGAACCTATCAAACCATAAAAGTTTAATTCAAGGTTTAAAACTAGTAAAATTTTTAAACTAGTAATTAAAACAATTATAAAACTGAGATTAAAAATATTATTTTATTAAATTCTTATTGAATTGAGAATTTTTAAAATTATATTTATAAACCCTGGTAACATAAATGCAGTTTTTGTTTTGTTTTGTTTTTTTGTTGTGGTACGCGGGCCTCTCACTGCTGTGGCCTCTCCCGTTGCGGAGTGTGCTCCGGACGCGCAGGCTTAGTGGCCATGGCTCACGGGCCTAGCCGCTCCGTGGCACGTGGGATCTTCCCAGACCAGGGTACGAACCCATGTCCCCTGCATCGGCAGGCGGACTCTCAACCACTGTGCCACCAGGGAAGCCCATAAATGCAGTTTTTAAAAGTCTGTTTTGTTGGGAAGGCAAAAATGGGAAGCTGCAGAAGTTTTTATTTACGTAGGTCCTTTATGTCAGTCTGTAGAAGATTTGGCTTTGAAACATAGGTAATGTTACACAATGAGGAAACTTGTATTTTAAAAATCTGTTTAAGTATGTGTTTTGTTTTTTTCACTAAAGGTATATAAAATAGAATGTGATGATGTACAATTTAACAAATATTCTGTATTTTTATTAAGATAAATTAATCTATTAAAACGTTCTAAGTTAATAAATTAGTCATTAAAATAGTTTAATGATATTTAAAATTCTGGCATAATTCAAAGTAATAAATTATAAAATTGTTTATTTTTCAGGAAAGGTGCTCAAAGATTCAGTGTGCTTGGTTACTGGTATTCTTAGCAGGATCTTCTGTTCTTTTATATTACACCTTTCATTCTCAGTCACTTTATTACAGGTAATTAGAGGTCCAAGTGCACAATCATATTTTTATGTAATCGTATATTCCATAGCACTTTGCATATATCTTACTTGCACATTCTTAGAGTTCAATTTTTACCTGTCTCTTTCCAAGATTGAGAGCTTAAAGTGACTTACTCACATTTTTATACCCAGTGCCTTGCCTCACAGCAAGTGCTCAATAAATACTTAATTTTTGATACTTAAATTTTTACTTATATAATCAGTAGTTACTAAATACCATTAGGTTGTTGGTGGTGATCTTTTTTGGTTATTTTTGATAAATAAAAATTGTATATATTTAAAATATACAACATGTTTTGATAGATGTATACATTGTGAAATGATTACCTACACATCAAGGTAATTAATATATCCATCACCTCCCTTAGTTACCTTCTTGTGTGTATGTGTGATAAGAACACTTGATCTTTGTCTCTAGAAGAAGACTTGCTAAAGGACAGTAGTTGATAAGTTTCCATGTCAGATGGAAGTGTTCTGAATTTTCAGCTTTAATCAGATAATTAGAAGTCCTGGTTTCAGTGGAGTTGGAGAGATGTGGACAAATCTGGGATATAGTTTGTAGGTGTAGCCAAGTACCACTTGGATTGGATTGGGTGAGTAGGTAAGGGGGAAGAATCAAGGGTGATACTGGGTTTTTTTAGTCTAAGCAACTGGCTAGATGGTGGTGCCATTTACTGGGCTGGGAAAGACTGGGGAAGGAACTGGTTTTGAGGGAAAATCAGTAATTTTTTTTTGAACATGTTAAGTTTGAGAGGCCATGTAGAACTGTTAAAGTGATTATAGATATTTGTCATGAGCTCGGAGTAGAGGTTAGGGCTGTAAATTTTGGTGTTATCAGCATATGGTTGATATTTAAAAACCAAGGAACTTGACAAGACTAACCAGGGAAAAAAAGTATAGACAGAGGAGAGGGCCCAGGACTGGACATGCCCACAATTAGCCAGAGGAGGAGCAGCAAAGGAGACTTAAAAGGAACCATCAGGGACTTCCCTGGTGGCGCAGTGTCCCTGCCAATGCAAGGGACATGGGTTCGAGCTCTCGTCCAGGGAGATCCCACATGCCGCGGAGCAGCTAAGCCCGTGCGCCACAACTACTGAGCCTGTGCTCTAGAGCCCGCGAGCCACAGCTGCTGAGCCCATGTGCCACAACTACTGAAGCCCTTGCGCTGAGAGCCCGTGCTCCACAACAAGAGAAGCCACCGCAATGAGAAGCCCATGCACCGCAACGAAGAGTAGCCCCCACTCACCGCAACTAGAGAAAGCCCGCGCGCAGCAACGAAGACCCAATGCAGCCAAAAATAATAAATGAATAAATAAATTTTAAAATAAAGGAACCATCAGTCACATATGAGAACAACTAGAAGAGAGTGGTGTCAGAAGTCTAGGAAGAAAGTATTTCAAGGAGAGAAGAGGGGGAAAAAGTGACCTTCGAATTTAGCAAGAGGGAGGGAGTTGGCAATCTTGACAAAAACAGTTCAGTGGAAAGGAGGGGTTAGATTCCTGACTGGAGTTGGTTGAAGACAGACTGGCAGCTATGGAGTATTTGTGAGTTTTTTAGATTATAGGCTAGAAAGATATCAATCATGACAAGTTAGGAAGACTCGTTCTTTATTGAGGGAAGATTTGAAATTCAAACATTTAAGAAGTTTTTTTTAATAAATTTATTTTTGGCTGCATTGGGTCTACATTGCTGCGTGTGAGCTTTCTCTAGTTGTGGTGAGCAGGGCCTGCTCTTCCCTTGCAGTGCGCGGGCTTCTCATTGCAGTGGCTTCTCTTGTTGCAGAGCACAGGCTCTTAGGCGTGTGGGTTTCCATAGTTGTGGCACGCGGGCTTGAGAGCGCAGGTTCAGTAGTTGTGCGCAGGCTTAATTGCTCTGCGGCATGTGGGACCTTCCCAGACCAAGGCTTGAACCCGTGTCGCCTGCATTGGCAGGCAGATTCTTTACCACTGTGCCACCAGGGAAGTCCCTAAAAGGTCTCTTTAAAATAAGCAAAATGATCTTCCATTCCATTTACATGAACTCTAGCATCTTGCCAAACTCTTATTTTTACACATCAAATTAAATATTTGGTAGCAAATTTAGAACCCCTATCGACACTTTTATCTTTTTATGTTGCTCTGGTAAGTTTTGATGTTTTTCTCTTGGTAGCTTAATTTTTTTAAATCCTACTTTGGACTATTCGAGCTTCTGGGACGTACTTTGGATTGTTGGAATTACAGACTTCATTCTGAAATTCCTCTTCATGGGCTTAAAATGCCTCATTTTATTGGTGCCTTCTTTCATCATGCCTTTTAAATCCAAGGTAAGAAAGTAATATGTTTTATTGGAAAGATGTTAGCAGACCATATTAATGCTATTTAGTCTTTGCTTAAATGATTCCTTCTGTAATTTTTCAGTTTGCTCAATAACCTAATTTTAATTATTATCTCAGACTGGCAGCTACTTGGTCAAAGACTTGAACCTAAATATTAATCTATTCCAATAAAATCAATTATATTTGCTTTGGAATAATCTAAAAATGAGTCCCCACATCATATATGGGAAAATACATATTTATACTTCTGTTTTCCTCCAGGGCATTATTAATTGATAATTGATAACTGACTTAGGCAGTTATTCAGTGTTCTTTCATATTCAATGAAAACTTTTAAATTTTTATAATCAGCAAAATGTTTTATTATACATAAAACATTTTCAGTCACTCTTTAGAAATTCTTTGAAAACAGACCACTCAGTGACTGTAATATCTAAAGAACCAAGTTGAGGTTGTCAGTCATAACCATTATCATTATGAAGATTAATTTTATAGTTGTGTTATTGTGCCATATACCCATGATGTTCTCAGCCCAATGTGAAGTATTTGCATTGTGCATGTAAGTACCTTGGGTGGCTCTATTTGTTTTCTTTTTTCTTCCTTTTTAGGGTTATTGGTATATGGTTTTAGAAGAATTATGTCAGTATTACCGAACTTTTGTCCCCGTACCAGTTTGGTTTCGTTACCTTATAAGCTCTGGGGAGTTTGGTAATGTAACTAGATGGAGTCTTGGGATATTGCTGGCTTTACTCTACCTCATACTAAAAGTAGGTAACATAATAAATCTTATCATTTATAATGATTCATATAATACTGTTTACATATTTTACATATGACTGCTTTTCTCTTTATATATTTTATAGTTTATTTTCATATCACTAGTTTGAAGTAATGGCAGATTCTATATTTACTTAGAAATGGAGAAATGGAAATAGGTATCTTAATCCAGTGGTTCTCAGATTTTATTGGGGGAGTGGACCTCTAAGCATGGATTATCTAAGGTGGAGGGGAACAAGTAGAATAGACCATACCCATCCCCTACAGTAGTATCTGTCATACACATAATTCTCAAACTAGTGGAGTATCTTGTCCTGTTCCCTCTATGCCTGTTCCCCTCAGCTTAATCACTTAATGAAACGTTAAATAGGTTAAGGACATGTGAACCAGATAAAATTGCCTTGCCTTTGATTTACTTAAGTTTATAGTTATCTTGACCAAATTGTAACTCTAGGCATTCAGATGTACTTCATTTTGGTTGAGTTGGCTGAAATTGATAAATTGAGTAAAATATTCCATAATTGGACTTTAAATATATTTAGAATGAAATGATTAGTTGTGATATGCAATGAGCATAAAATTAATATCAGTATTTGATATTAGCTTTGATCTCTGAGTTTAGCAGGTAAGGCTCTTTGAATAAATGAATTATTTTCTCTTTCAGCTTCTGGACTTTTTTGGACATCTGAGAACTTTTAGACGGGTTTTGCGAATATTTTTTACACGACCAGTAAGTATTTTTTAAATCAGAAAAAACACTTTTTATCTTTCTTTCTACATTATAAAAATGTTTTAGTTCAGCAGTTTTACAAATGCAGATTTCATAATTACGTGGTTTTTTAGAAAAACTTTTTGTACTTTGGCACTTGGGGCTGTGATGATAATAGAGGTTTTGTTTCTGTGATAAGTTTAACTTGCACATTGACAACCACCTGATAGTTGATGAAGTACTTATATATTTGAGTTTGCCTCTTGCCCTTTCCAATCACTTGACATTCTTAAGGGTTTATAAACATTCCCTTAAAAATCTTATGAACTTTTGTTTCTCTTCCTTTATTTAAGCCACAAATAGTAGCTTTGTGTACTTTCATTAACTCCTATTCAACTTCTGTGAAAGTGCTTATACTATAATTTATTGTGTATATGAAGAAAGCTTATTACCAAAAATCATGTTCCTTGAAATTTTCTTACTGGAAAAATTTCCCCAATACGCAGTTCTGTATGCACAAATAAGTTCATGACAATAACAGTAAATTTAACAATAACAAAACAATTTTAACAATAAATTGAGACTCCAGTGTCAACTGTAACTTTATTATGTTATTCGACTGATGTAACAAACTGCAGAAAAAGTGTATCATAGCCCAAATGATAAATAGCTCATTTGCTATTTAGTAGCCTCAGAAGTTCTCAGTATATAAGTGTGATCACCAGGTTTCAGAGTTTGATTCTCAGTTTTGCAGTCCATTAGGTACTTAACAATTATGTGGTCAGGACACAGGGGAATCTGATGTACAAGAATGCCAATCTAATAATATATGTTTAAAAAAAAACAGGATTATACCAACAAAGTAGAGTAAACGAACTGGCCAGGGCACCCTTTCCTAAAGACAGTAATGTATTAAGGTTTTTTTTTGTTTTTTGTTATTTGTTTTTTTGCGGTACGTGGGCCTCTCACTGCTGTGGCCTCTCCCGTCGCGGAGCACAGGCTCTGGACGCAGCGCAGGCTCAGCGGCCATGGCTCATGGGCCCAGCCGCTCCGCCGCATGTGGGATCTTCCCAGACTGGGGCACAAACCCACGTCCCCTGCATCGGCAGGTGGACTCTCAACCACTGCGCCACCAGAGAAGCCCCACAAATAAATAAATAAATATTTTAAAAAAATGTTAAAACAGTTGATTATGTATCGGCCACTTTGCTGTAGCAATTAATCTAGGAAGGCTTCAGCTGAAATACTTTTGATATTCTCTGTGAAGCATAAAGAGACTATCACAGAACACTGTTTTATTCCTGGGATTCTCATGTTCTTTAATGTTGCCCTGAAAATGGCAATCATCATCAGGATGTCTTCACCTGAAGGGAGTATGCAAAGTGCCAGACAAGCGTGCTATTTTAAAAGCTTGTCAGCATATATATCTGCAGTGTACTCTGCTAAATGACATTTATTGAAGGGAAATTGGCACCAAGATCATCCATCAGTATCTCAATTTGTCTCTGGAATCTTTAACATGACCAATCTCAAAAAATCTTAATTTTCAATGTTTTCATCCTTTGAGTCTTAGTTTGATTTTGTTAACCCTCGATAACAAGAAGTTTAGGCCACAGCTTCAGGTTGCTGAGTCAAGTCATGCTTGTGTTCTCATTACCATGACTGAAACTTGGGTGTTCTTTCTTTTCCTCAGCCACCTTTTCCACATCATTTCTACAGAAAGCTGATCTCATTTGTAACATTTTGTCACATCTAGTTAATGACTAAATTCTACTGAATTTGGTAAGGAAGTTATTAAGATCTTAAAGAGATCAGAAACTTTTTTTTAGGACTTAAGAGCAAAAGGAAATTCAAAGATTTGTGTTATTATTCAGTTTGACAGTATAACTCTACCCAAGTGACATTTTGCAATTACAGTTCTTCTGTAAAATTTTACCATTCTTTCGTAGTACTAAATGCTCTGTTTGTGATAAGTAAGGATGATAATTAAAATTATTTTTAGATTTAGTGGCAGGATACTGTTCAGTGGTCCCCAAACCTCCTTCACATTGAACTCATGTGGAGAGCTTTCAGGAATTAGATTCCTGGGTTACATCCTGGTATGTCTGGACCTACTGAATCAATCACCAGTGTGGAGCACAGAAACCTATTTTTAAAGTAGTCTCTACATGAGTTACATTCAGCCAGCCAAGCTCTGGATTGACTTTTTTGAAAAGTGTCATAGGTTAGTGGGCTCAATTTGGCAGTACTGGGTCACATAGTACATGAATATAGATTGCATAATGCTGTATTATATTTCAGATCTCTTAGTCTCTTAAGCCATTTGAATTTGAAGCACTGTCATTATTTGGGAATCCAATGAATCTTAACAATCTTCCAATATCCTATTATGTATTACATAGTGAGTTAACCTTGATGCGATCCATCCAGGCATCATTCTGCATACATAGTTCAGCTCTGAAATGTTTATATCCTTTGGGAGAGTTTTCAAATGCCTAGTTCCTTGGAGATTTGAGAAATACAGTACCATCTATGTATTTAAGGAACAGAAAAGAAAGAAATTTGTAGGAACATAACTTCTTATCTTTATAGAGTCACGGAGTGGCTGCCAGCAAGAGACAGTGTTCAGATGTGGATGTTATTTGTTCAATATGTCAAGCTGAATTTCAAAAGCCAATTCTTCTCACCTGTCAGGTAACTATTTTTAAGCAACCTCAATACAGCACTTCTCTGTGATCTGCAAACGTCACATTTATGTTACTTATAGGGAAATATACATTATTCAGCAGAAAGTAGCATTCAGGGCACATACTACTAATTTCTTATTTGTGATTAGAGGTTTGGTAGGTTAGCTAAATCTTGTCCCTTAGTTCTAATGATTTTTTTTTTTTTTTCTTTTTGTGGTACGTGGGCCTCTCACTGTTGTGGCCTCTCGCATCGTGGAGCACAGGCTCCAGACGCGCAGGCTCAGCGGCCATGGCTCACGGGCCTAGCCGCTCCGCGGCATGTGGGATCTTCCCAGACTGGGGCATGAGCCTGTGTCCCCTGCATCGGCAGGCGGACTCTCAACCACTGCGCCACCAGGGAAGCCCAGTTCTAATGATTTTTATGTAGAGGAGTGTATAAAGGGGAAAAAAAAATTCAAATGGCATACTGGATACCAAAGTGACTGGGAAACAGACTATTTTTAATAATTGAATACTAGTCTTTTAGAATAATACCAGCATTTGTTACTGGACTGTATAAGGCCCTTTCCTGTACATTATTTCAGTAACCCTCAAAGACTTTAAGCTGTTAGTCATTATACTTGATCTTAAAGTTATCACCTGAGGATAGCTTGTATTTTATTAGAAGTGGTTAAACGGATAGTACAAGTCAGAATAATACTTGTGCCTCTACCACGAACACCGCTGTGTTCTTGAATGTTATACTTTGTTTTCTCACTTGTAAAATTAAGGGATTAGTGTTCTCCAAATTCCCTTTCAGCTCTAGAGTATGATTCTCTGCAATGTGATGAATTTAAAATTGAAATGTTATCAACTTTAAAATCTAGTTCTTAATTCCCTTACAGCATATATTTTGTGAAGAGTGCATTACCTTATGGTTTAACAGAGAGAAAACATGTCCGCTGTGCAGAACTGTGATTTCAGACCATATAAACAAATGGCAAGACGGAGCCACTTCATCACACCTTCAAATATATTAAGTTCTAAACTTAATATTAAGGCCACAAAACACTAATTTTATTTGGTTACAGTGACTATTGGTAAAGACATTAGAATGGATTTTCAGGGCTGGAAGTTAAGGAAAATGTTTCCAAATGGTTTTAGAATATTATAATAAGGCAAGTGTGTAGTCCAGCTTCTCAAAAGATTAAATGAAAGAACCCTATATTTAAAAAAATACATAAGTAATGTTCAACATAATGCATATGCAACATTTATTCTATCCTAATTATTTGACAGATAATTGCAGTGTTAAATTGTAAATGTGTTTTCTTGTTAACGTTACCAAAATGACAACTGGATAACTAGAACTAGTGGTTTTAGAGGAATTCAAGTATTCTTTCCTGACACTGTTTTCGGAATAAAGAATATTTTTCATAATATTTTAAGATACACATTACCTGAAAGTAGAATTTTCTTTAACATTGACTTTTATAATTCCCATTCTAAAAATTCTAAAATTTCTCATAAAATTTGTATTTTTAAATGAAAGCTCTAAATGCTATAGTTTACCTGTACAATCAGATTTTTCTAAGGAAGATTAATTTACTGAGGATGAAATATTTTAATATTGTATTATTCTCTGTAGTGTGATTAGCAGTCATTGAGAACAGATGATTTAAATTCCTTTTCTTTGTGGACTTCATACATACAATCCTGCCATCAGCTTTAATGTTCATGATCTTGCTTTTTGGAAAGTGTCATGGACTTTCTTGGATTATTAAAATAATTCACGTGGATTACAAACAGCTGGCTTCACTGATGATTTGAATAGAGTGACAAACAAGACCAACTCAAACACTTAGAAAAGAATTCCTCGGGACTTCCCTGGCGGTCCAGTGGTTAAGACTCCGCACTTCCAATGCAGGGGACGTGGGTTTGAGCTCTGGTCGGGGAACTAGGCTCCCACATGGTGCGTGGCCAAAAAGAAAAAAAAAGAAAAAAAAAGGATTTCCCCATATAACTAGTCTTCTCCAGAAGAGTTCTGGAATCTCATGCTTGAATCACCATTACTTGGGAGATTAAAGCTTGCACTCAGGCCAACAAAAGCTTTGGAGAGTGTGGTTTGTTTGTCTACAGGTATTTGTGCAGGGTGGTGGAAAGAGAATGAGGCACTTTCTCTCTCACTATGAAACCTCCAAGGGGGGATGGATCTATACCAGAAATCCAAAGGACTGGTTATTATATATATTTAGATGCAAGGCCTCTGCCCATTTTCTCTTTTACCATCTATCAGTTTGCACACAAGAAAAAGATAGTGGTGGGAAGTAGAAGCTACGAGGTAGAGGTAGAAAACAAATTTGCAGTGCTGATAAGACAAAGATTAAACCAACCTGGATTAATAAGGATAGTGACCAACCAGATACAGGTTAAACCACTTTTCATGCCTTATGGCCACCCAAATTGACAAAAGAACATTAGCCTGTAACTTTTCTCCCCAGGTAAATATTGCTAGATTATAAGTGCAACTGTTCCTGTTCATTGAGGATGAAATACTTAACTATGTTACGTACTTTGAGAACCACTGCAAATACTAAAAAACAAGCTTACTTGGCCTTAAATCACCTTCCTAACTTTGTGGTGAAGCTAATAGTTGTTATTTAGGTATGCAGCAGGGGATGAGTGAGAAAGACAATTTGAGATTAGAATTTGGGTGTGAAGGATATGCTGACTTCTTGATAAAAACATAAGAATAACACCTTAACCACATGGGTTACTTCAGCCCTAATACAATACCTACTTACCACACTTACTTACCCTATGGCCATATGGATAGCTTTGTTTCTTAATATGACTGAATAACAAAAGAAGTCCCTGGTGGACAGTGGGGTTTTTTGTTTTTGTTTTCTTAACAAACAAGAAAGCAGTTCACATATGAGTTTAAAAGGAGGGAAATGTAACAGGAGAGCTTTGCCATTCACTAGTAACATTGATGAACTAGAAGCATTTCTCTATTTTTATTCCTTCACCTCAAAAACAGGAATAGGGATTCAAACCCCATTTATTCTGTGAATTCAGATCATATCCTCTAAAAGACTGTTTTATCAACATCAAGAGTCACTACTATGTTTTATAAAAAAGTACGTTTGAGAACTTCTGTAGAGAAACCATCTTGGCAAGTGTGATAGAATTACCTCATAAATAAGAGGTGGTTTACACAAAACACCCATCTTACAGTAGATATATTGAGACATTAGTTAAAAACAGAGTTGTCCACTATGTTATTTTGTTCATACACATCAGGTAATGTAGTTGACAAATGTGGCTGGAAAAACTGTTGTATGTTAGCACAAGAAAGTCTTCCATTGTTTTTATGTGAAGCTGGCTTTCACATAACTTTTCACATGAACTTTTTTTTTAAGCAACCAATTCAATTCTATTTGACAGAACTTGGAAATCACAGATGTTTAACACCTAATATAAAATCAGTACTAAAACTTGTTATAAATTTAAATTGCTTCAATTTCTCCACAAAAACAGTTTTATGACTGTCATTCTTCACATAAAGTTTATTAAATATGAGAATCTGAACACATCTGGCATGTTAATGGGAAAAATTATTGAAACCACATGTGTACCTGATAGTTATTTCTTCCTATCTTAGGATAATAATAATTTTAAAAAATCACTTCTATTTTATGTTCATTCAAATTTGCATTTAATTTCTATTTACATTCAATCAATCTGAAATCAAATACTTAATACAGTAAACTAAACAAGATGAAAAGCAGAAAACGTGTTACCCTCAAAGCACTCCTAATAAGGCAGCTGAAGAATTTACTCTGGTAGATGCAAAGCCAACTTGGGGTAGGAAAAAAAATAATAGTTTAAAGAGCAAACACAGATGAACCCATCTTTCAAATGTTACTTTAGATAATCCACTGATATAATACGTGTGCTATAGTGGTAAATTAAGAATCACACATGAAGAATTTTGTATCACTCAGCAACAGACCACAGGTCATGGTGGAACAAATGCTTTATGATTATTTTGTCCAGCTTGCTAGTGTCTACTCCTATGAAAAAAGGTAGATGTTTGGACATGATATTTTTATTTGAGGAATTAACCCTTTTCACAGCCTCAAAATCCATTCTGCATAAAACGAACATTTCTCATGAGAATAATCTTAGATCTAGCCCTTATAAGCTAGGAACCATATGACTAAGTAACCAAAATAGTTAGGTCCTATATTAAATATAAAATCCAAGGCTTGGGATATTAATACTATTGAAGATGCAGCTTATTTATAATCATTTATTTCTTAAAGAATGTTGAATTTATGGAGTATCATACATGCATTCTTCCCCCCCCCCCCGCCCAATTACCTTCTATTCCAAAAAATAGTATGGAAGAATCCTTCTTGAAGGATTCAAATTAGTTAAGACCATAAAGGGGAAAAAGAAATAACAGTTTTCCTAAAAATCTGGTTCAAGTTCAATAATTAATACTTTACATTGTTAATCACAGCTGGTTTATAAATCTCAGTTTATTCTGTAATGCTACAAACCTTATAAAATCAAAATTAGTAAACTTCAGTTCTCAATGATTATATTTTAATTAAAAAACAGCATGTATAAAATAAAAAAATATCCTGTAATAGCTGATTTTAAAGAAAATAATCAAGTGATGAAAGAAAAACACTTAATCTCATTATACACTTACCTGGAATAATCATAAAGAACCTTCTTAGAAACTCAAGACTAGTATTATTGACATATATTTTTAAACTATGCTTGGGTTTTTACAAATAAATATAGGGTAAGCCATATTGCATAGGTGTGTGCTTTCTGTCTGTGACACTAAAGTGGCACTTGACATGTTTTCACAGTCATAGTAGGAATATCCATTTATGAAACAATTTCTCAATAAACTTGCCACAGTATAGAAAATTAACTTCACTGAATGTTAAGTTTGAAAAACTTATTTGTGTGGATGGTAGGTGTGCAATTGATACTTTTTATGCAGAAAGTTAGTGTTTGCCACTATTGCTGGCAGTACTACTAATTATGAAACTGGTTTAACTATGGGGTGGTTATAGCCACCCAATCACAGTGCAAATGTTACTAGCAAATAGGACTGAGGAGGAATATTTTGGTGTAAAACTTTCACTGGAATTTGGTCAGGCAGTCAACACTATAGTTAGTAAACTCATTTGAAAACAAGTATCAGAGTAGTACAAGCCATTTACAGTCTGAAATGAAGCCTGTACAAATCACCATAGCTTTTTGGGTTCTGTTTTTCAGACATCATAAACTGTCAGAGAACGAAGACCTGCACTTTAAGTACAATTTCTGCCCTTACCATTATTTAGTTTCTAATTTATTAGCTACAGTTATAAAGTTCTCAGTAGACTGCTGCAATAAGGGAAGAGGAGGTCTAGAGGGAGTGATTTAAAAAAAAAAAAGGCTTTCTGTCCGAAGATGAGCTGTTACCAATTGTTCCATTTATTGCCACAATTGAAAAGGTATATTTCCAATCATTTTTCATGGTTCTATTTTTGCTTAATGTCATAGGATTTCATCTTATCTCACTCGAACCGCCATTTAAATAAGCAAAGCTTTTTCTGACTGAATTCAACATGCATAAATAATTTTATGGCTTGGATCCTATGGCTCAAAAAGGTTTGGAGAACATAGCAAGCAGCATCTATTTTAAAAAAATCATAGGGTTGCAAAATATTACAAATTGACTTTGCACACTCAGACTGAAGACATTATAAAAGACAAACAAAAAGGTGGTAAGACTCAACTGCAACTGCATGATCATCTATTATACCAGTATGCACTGAAATATTTTTATAAAGCTCTGCAGATATTAAACCCTTTCACCAGCTAAAAGTCATGGAAACGCTCTCTTTAAGGCAGGAAGTATTTAAGAAAGGTAAAGTTACCTTTATTTTTATTCTTTGTACCTGTAAATCACTTATGTAGACTTCATTACAATTTTCAAAAACATAGTGTGTTAACATGTTTCCTAAATTAAGCCACTGAGTTTTCTTATTCACTGTGGAAGACATTCATCAAAAGGCCATCAAATACTTTTACAATCAAAAAATGTAGCCCCAATATAGGAAAAAAAATACCTTTTTTCCTTTTAAAACCGTTGAGGAAAAAATGTAAGGAAGGCAGACACCAAAAACAGTAAAAAGAAGTAAAACTTAAAACCTTACCAATTTGCTGTAAAGAGATTAGACATAGAGGGTGGACCGTGGCAACACCCTCTTCCCCTGGATCTCCCTCCTCTCTCTCTCACTTTGCCGCCCTCGATATGCATTTTATCCTCTCTTCTGTCCTTCTTCAGCCATAGGCTGAACACATTTGACGTCTTGAACCAAATACTGGTATAAGGTGGCGATATTTTTCCAGTGCAATGCAGGCCCAGGATAAGGATGAAATGTAGGACATACAACTTATGCCCATTCCAAGGCTTCCAGTTAAGCTTAGCACATAATAGTACTGCAAGTAGAAATGATTAGATTTTTTTTTTTCTAGTATTACAGACAGGTATTGCAGCTGGGTTACTGAAAATAAACCCCAAGTCCACCCCCAATCCCTCAAACGAGCCACAGCTGTGGTTAACAATGATTCATTTGCATTTTTATTATTTCACCAAGAGAAGAAACAGAAGTTGTCTGGCTTTCTTCACACCAATAATTTCGCATTTTAAAGTTTGGGATGTTTTCCATAATGAGCTGAATCAAAAATCTATTTGAAAAATATATATTTATATAAAAAAAGATTCAGGTTGTTTGCACGTAAAACATCAATTGTTAAGTTTCTTTCGTCTTTGATTCCATGTTGCTGGAAAGTTTGACCAAGCTTGCATGCTAATTTGTCCTTAGTTGCAAGTATTACAGGCAAACTCATACTTTGCCTAATGAAAGGATAACCCTTCTTCGACACAATCAGAACTCAACAGTGATTCAGAAGCAACATCCTACCCTTAATACTGTCAGTTTCGAGCCATCAACATGAAATCCTTGATAGGTTGAGACAATGTTGCTAGGAATCAGTTAATTGATGTGCCTAAGAGTTCCGCAGTACTATTTTCACTTAAGTTTTTTTGCACCATTGATTGATTTTTTAAAATCCATGTTTATTTTTCCTCTGTCCAATGTGTTCCACGTGATGACACTGACTCTTCGAGACTGTCATTTTGAGTCTTCTTGTTTCACCCTGCGGGATGCTCACACATCCCCTCCCCACCTTTTTTGCCTTAAATTCATTAAAAGCATTGCTCTGTCATAGATTCATACGCAGGTGTTCTGGTCGTTTGGAGATCATGGGGAAAGCTTGTTTTTTGTATGGCCCGGAGTTCGGCTGTCGTATTGGAAGTGGTGCTGAAGCTTCCCCACTCGTCGTCACATCCATCTGCTCTATTCCACTTGTTTCCATTGGGTACTCCACAGGTGCCTGAGGATTTGCCGTGCTGGCTGAAGCACCTCTTCCCCAGAAATCCCCAGGAGAAAATTTGACAGGGCTTTAAGACAAGGAAGAGCTATCATTCGTCTCAAGTACTATCTCAACAAGGAACATTTCCCTTACATTTAAAGGGAGTGGGGTAATGTGACTTTTTTTTTTTCCAATTTCATTTTTGTGTGGATTAGCACAAAAGCAAAGTTGAGCCATTTCTCCCCTAGACTAATTGCTAGTTTCCTAACTGGTCTCTTTTACCGCTCTACTTGCCCTCATAAAACCGTCAATGATACTTACTTTTTAAAAAAATCATTTTCTCCCCCACTTAAAACGGCTGCTCATTGCATTTAAAATATTTCTCCAAACCTTTGCCATTCTCTTCCTCGCTCACCACACTTCAGGAATGTTGACCTGCCTTTCGTTTCCAAGAAAAAGGCCAAGTTTTTTCCTCCCTTAGGGCTTTTGCATGAGCTGTTTTTCTACCTGTAACATCCTTGTATTTCTGTATTTTGTATGGCTAGCTATTTCTCCATGAATAGGAGTCCCCTTGTTATTTTTTGCATTCTAGTACCAGACTCTATTTTTTTTCGCATAGCATTTGGCGCTACTTGTAATTACATATTTTATTTCCTTCTTTGTTTATTTTGACTCTCTCTCACTAAATTGTAAGCTTCATCAGGACAAGGACAATTCCTGTCTTAATCATGTGTCCCCCGAATGTAGCACAACCCCTGGTACACAATGAATGTTGAATGAATGGTTAAAGAGTACACTTTCTAGTGCAACGGCTTATTTTCAGGAGGGGAGATAAACTATATAGCATTTTATCATTGATTAGTCACAGACTAGTCACCTGCAATATTAGAAGGTGTAGATGCTGTGCTTATGTCAAAGAGAATGACAGATCTTCCATTTACGTAACTTGGCATAAATTTCTTAAGCAATGCTCTTCCAGGTTAAAAAAAAGAATAGCAAAGTCTGAATACCTACCTGACAGGTGTTCGTGGGCTGCCAATAAATCTTCGAGGTGACCGGATTTTTGGTTCAAAGGAAAACTTTTCTTTCACGCTTTCAAGTACAGATGGAGCCACATATGTAAAACCCTGAAAGACAGTAACAGTGGACTACAGAATAGAATTTTGTCATGTACATCAAGAAAATGTGGTGGTTCAATCTCTGACACACCAAGACAATGATGTACACCTAAAATCAGCAATGTGGATACTATCCAGTCTCCTCAATCTCATTTCACACCCGTTACCTTCTTTCCAGTCATTTCTTGAGGCACAGACCTCCAGAGAGCAGAATTCTATTGAGCCCCATATGCCAGCAAACAAAATTTCACTCTACTGAGAGGAGGAGAACAAAACAGGAAAACGTAGGCTCTACATCCAGATGCTAAATACAGGGCTTCCCGGGTGGCGCAGTGGTTGAGAGTCCGCCTGCCGATGCAGGGGACGCGGGTTCGTGTCCTGGTCTGGGAAGATCCCACGTGCCGCGGAGCGGCTGGGCCCGTGGGCCATGGCCGCTGAGCCTGCGCGTCCGGAGCCTGTGCTCCGCAACGGGAGAGGCCACAACAGTGAGAGGCCGGCGTACCACAAAAAAAAAAAGATGTTAAATACAAAGATAAATGCAAAGAAAATTCTAGTGTTTCTAGCCACATGCATGTAAGCAACTAAGATTATCACCCCCAAATAGTTTCTCATTATTAGGCCAAAGTAAAAATAGAATTCTATAACTTGGCACATGTGATCTTTCTGGTTTTATAGCAATGAATGGATAGATTCAGATTTTCCTGATGAATAAGGGTCAGCATAGTGAAAACTTAATTTTAACAGACAGTAATGCAATTTTGTTAGCTTTAGTTCTTTCTTGGACCTTGCTGTTAGGCTACCAGCTATCATTTATCTTGCTGTTCATGTTCATCCCTTTAACAGTTAATCCTATACCTATCTTCCCTTCTATTTATTATTCTTGTCACTTATGAGTAGGCATTTGAGTTATAATAAAAAGACTCAATAAGGCTCTGGGTGAAGTCCTAAAGAGTAAGGTGCAATTCTGTAGAGCATATGCTTTGTCGTGACAGCTACATGTGGACTACAAAGGCCGTTTCCCCGCATGTTCTTGTGGGCTAAAGCTATAACTACCAAGAGGACCAGACTGTGCCTTAATCATCTTTGAATTTCCTTGAATTCTAATAGGAATTGAAATATTAATTGAACTGAAGTTACTACAGCCACAATCTCCAGATAAGTGGGCTGTTACTATTTTAAGTTAATTTTAAAACAGATACACGTTGTGTACAGAATTCTGGCTACAACCTAACAAGTGAATTGTTCTTGTATTTATTAGTTAACCAATTTAAGTAATTAAGAAAAGCTCAACACGGATTTCCCTGGTGGTCCAGTAGTAAAGAATCTGCCTTCCAATGCAGGGGATAAGGGTTCAACCCCTGGTCAGGGAACTAAGATCCCACATGCTGTCGGGCAACTAAGCCTGCGTGCCGTTAACTACTGAGCTTGTGCACCTCAACTAGAGAGCCTGCGTGCCACAAACTACAGAGCCCTTGCACTCTGGAACCCACGCGCCACAACTACAGAGCCCACGTACTCTGGAACCCGCGCACCACAACTAGAGAAGAGAAAACCTGCACACCACAGCTAGAGAAAAGCCTGCATGACACAACGAAGAGCCTGCATGCCACAATGAAAGATCCTGCATGCCTCGACAAAGATACCGCAACTAAGACCCAACACAGCCATAAACAAATAAAAAGATCAGCAATACTTTAACTGGAATGAAAGCTTAGATACATAACTTTTGCCACCACAACTTTGGATTTCTTTGTAGTAAGGTGTTTCTGGACTTTTTTTTTAATGGGGGAAAACAATTGTCAAACTAGCTAAAACTCTATAATGTCCAGTTGAAGAAAAGGTCTGTGTGTTAAATCAAGGGTATAAATTCCACATCAGTAGAAAACAAAATTCCACATCATGAAAGAAAAAAAGAAAGCAATGACACAATTAAAATGAATCATGCCTACTTCCCTAACTGATAAGAGATTGTACTAAGGGGGATACAGTAACTTTGCATCATGCTGACATAAATTTAACAACATGCATTCATCTTTCCCTCTTATGTAATTAAAATGCTATAAAATTATATTTTGCATGTATATTCTTATATCACCATATAATCATACATTTATAGAATTATTACTATTCAATGTTGTTTACTGAAAAGCATATTGTACCATGGTGACTTAAGTGTTATTTTGCCCATACGCAATTTTTGTATTCTATGCTAACTTTAGAACTGACCCTCCACCCCCAAAGATACAACACTACTGTGGTGTGTTATACTGAGAGCATTATTTTTTTAAAAAGTTTGAAAATTAAGTTAGTGACAAATCCAGTGAACTCAGAAACAAATAAGGAAGAAAAAAAACTTCCAAATGATTACTTTCCCCATATTCTATTCTCCCTAGGGATAATCCAAAAAGAAACGACAAAGGATAATGACAAAGGAAACAAATGATACAAAATCGGGTAGATATTCACATGACATGTAATTATAGTAATAAAATAAGCACTAGGCAAATAATACGCAATGATGGTCATCAGATATAAACCTATCATTTCTGTTAATCAAAATCTAAAATTTTGTTTTTCTATCTGAGGAGACAAGGTATAAATCAATACAGATACCTCCTCCTTAGGATTAATTTGCTTATAATCACATATGAACCAATTATTTTGATGTCAAATATTCACAATCAACAGGTTAAAAATCCCCTACAGACAAAAATCTTTAGCTGTTTCAGGAATAAAATAGTTACTATGAGCTCTTCTTCTCCTACTGCTATGACTGTGTGGATTTCAGTTAAGATGCTGAGCCAAACATTTTAAGTCAGTGGGCTATTCAAAAAAAGGAATCAGATACTCTGACTCTAATTGCTAAAATGGAATGCTGGATTATGAGAATGAATTTTCTAACTTATCAACAAGTTATAAGGGGATAACTTAAAAAAAAAAAAGCACCTCAGGTTATCTACATGAACTATAAAGCAAGCAAACTGAAATTTTCTTATTAAAAAGGGCGTTTCTTACTGAAAAGGGCCCATCCTCATACTTAAATTTCCCATGGGTACATCAGAAATTCTTTCACTTACCAGAAAGACCTGGTTGGCACTTTCACTGAGAGTTGAGTCATCTGGGCTGTCAACAGGTGTCTGACGTGTAAACTTTGAATCAAACTGACTCACATCCTCTTCAGATTGCTTTACAAAAAAACAAAATGATTAGAAAATGGTGAACAGACTACATTATACGTATCAATCAAATGCATTACATACATTAGAGAAGGCTCTAGATAGACCTCTTTTCTCAGGGTTTGACTGTAATAAAGTAGCAAAAAAGCCTTAGCAGGCACAGACTGAAAAATAAATACAGGTGAAAACTATCAAAGGTCAAACTACATCTTTAGTACACAGTTATCATTCCTATTAAAAATCTGGGGCTTCCCTGGTGGCGCAGTGGTTGAGAGTCCGCCTGCCGATGCAGGGTACATGGGTTCGTGCCCTGGTCCGGGAAGATCCTACATGCCGCGGAGTGGCTGGGCCCGTGAGCCATGGCCGCTGAGCCTGCGCGTCCGGAGCCCGTGCTCCGCAGCAGGAGAGGCCATAACAGTGAGAGGCCCGCGTACCACAAAAAAAAAAAAAAAAAAAATCTGAATATCTTCCCTTCTCACAAAGCTTCAGTGTGGCTAGCCCACTGGCGAAATCCCTTTTTAGAGACAATTTGCACAGTTGGCAAATCTGTAATAAACTTGAAGCAGAGTTTAAACACAAAGCACATAATATGCTCTAGTTGAAGTTTCTTCCCATACCTTATTTCATTCCTTTAAATTTCTCAAGGAGCAAAAGTAATATTCTACGCTGCATGAGTATATTTTCTTGTGGAGGAATATTATCACCCAGATGTAACCACCAGATGTGTTTCTTTAATTTCTTCTCTGTTACAACATCAGACCATGTGGTTGTGTCAAAAGAACCCAGCAACCGGGACTTCCCTGGCAGTCCAGTTAAGACTCCACACTTCCACTGCAGGGGGCACAGGTTCCATCCCCAGTCGGGGAACTAAGATCCCGCATGCTGCGCGGCCCAAAAAAAAAGAACTCAAGAACCTACACAAAGAAGCACCCAGTGTCTAAAGATGGGAAAAACTGAACATCAATAAAAATAACTGCAATGAACTGAAACACAAATATGTTAAACAGCATGAGTTCATAATTATACTAAAAAAAATCACACAATTCATTGGCCAATTTTGGAAGTTAGGGAACTAATTCATTATTTTGCAAACTGGGAAAGAAACATTTATCCTGCCTTTCCTGTATAAACTGCACCTCAGGTAACCAAACAACTGATACAAGAGTATCTTTTTACAGAACAATTCCACCTAATAAATAAAGAATGAATAACTGTATTAGAGTAAGACAATTTTGCAAACCCCTAATGAAATCTTGGAACTAGGCTATAGATTCTCAACCTTGGCTCTATTGACATTTTGGGCCTGATGATTCTTGTTGTAGGATGTTGTCCTGTGCATTACAGGATGTTTAGCAGCATTTCTGGCCTCTATCCCCTAAGTACCAGTGGCACTCCTCCCTAAGTTGTGACAACTTGTCTCTGACATTGCCAAATCAACCTTGGCTGAGAACCACTGATATAGGCAATAATCAATGACCACTAACATTTTTTTTTTTTTTTTTTTGCAGTACGCGGGCCTCTCACTGTTGTGGCCTCTCGCGTTGCGGAGCACAGGCTCTGGACGCGCAGGCTCGGCGGCCACGGCTCACGGGCCCAGCCGCTCTGCAGCATGTGGGATCTTCCCGGACCGGGGCACGAACCCATGTCCCCTGCATCGGCAGGCAGACTCTCAACCACTACGCCACCAGGGAAGCCCCCACTAACATTTTTTTTAAAAATGTAAGTACATATTATATCTTCTGATCAAAATATATAGTACCAAAAGTTTAATCTGAATCAGATCTAAACTAAACCTAAACTACCAGTTTCCAGAAATACAAGGAACAGATGAACATGGCTGAGGACAACATGCGGTTAAAATCAGCAAAATCAATGTGAGGACCCCTACAGGACAAACGGTCCAGTTTCTTCAATAAGTCCTCAAAGGAGGAATTGAGAGAGGATATCTATAGATGGAGAGACCTAAGAGACATAGTAACCAAACTATATAGGTCTTGATAGAATCCTTATTGAAACAAACCAACAGGAAAAAAAAGAAACAATTGGGGAAACTGTCAGCTTTTTAGTTGTGATGATAGCACGGTGGTTATGTTTATGTTTAAACAAGATGACTTAATAATTTTTGAAGCTGGATAGTTGGTATATGAGGGTTAATTATCCTTACAGTTATATGTTGAAATTTTAAAGCAAGTCACCTTGTGCTCCAGGACCAAATAATCATCATCATTATCCTATTCCTTCTCCTCCACCATCATCTCAAGAAATAGAAAAAGAACCTATCTTTTCTCAAATTTTGAGATGGGAAAAAGACAAGAACTAATACACTAACTCATTTACTCATAAGCATATTGTTATGGTTTGAACTATGTCCCTCCAGCAGTCATATAATGAAGTTCTAACCCCCAGTACCTCAGAATGTGACCTTATTTGGAATGAAGGCCATTACAAATGTAATTAGTTAAGATATGGTCATACTGGAGTAGGGAGGGATCCTAACCCAATATGACTGGTGTCCTTACAAAAAAGGGAAAATATGGACACAGATCTACACACAAGGAGAATGCCACATGAACACGAAGGCAGAGATAGGATGATGTTCCTACAAGCCAAGGAATGCCAAAGATTGCCAGCAAACCACCAAAAGCTAGGGGAAAGGCATGAAACAGTCTCTCACAGCCTTCAGAAGTAACCAACCCTGCCAACACCTTGATCCCGAACTTCTAGCCTCTAGAACTGTGACATAATAAATTTCTGTTTAAGCCACCTAGTTTGTGATACTTTGTTATAGAAAAGCAAATTCGAAATAGGGTTGGGTTAAGCAAAACAAAACAAAGCAAAAAACCACAAAAGTCCTAAGTACTTGAGATATTTAATCATCTTAGGCAACCAACTTTAAACTAGTTAATATAGCCATCAATTGCTGCTGGCAGTAGTTCCTGAAAAGACTGCACAGAGGGACTTCCCTGGTGGCGCAGTGGGTAGGACTCTGCACTCCCAATGCAGGGGACCTGGGTTTGATCCCTGGTCAGGGAACTAGATCCCACATGCATGCTGCAACTAAGAGTTCGCATGCCACAACTAAGGAGATGCCTGCCGCAACTAAGGAGCCCGCCTCCTGCAACTAAGACCCGGTGCAACCAAATAAATTAATTAAAAAAAAAAAAAAACTGCACAGAATAAAGATTCTGAAGAGAGGATAGACCAATGTTTTTGAACTATTAATAAATATAAAATGCTTCTGAATGGTCTGATATTTTCTTATTGTAAAAAAGTACCAGGTCCCTCAGATTATATGCTTTCATGAATACATACCAACAGAGGTTTAAAGGGGGGCTCTACCTTCCGAGCCAGCAGTTCTTCCCAGTTAATATGTCTGAAGAATGGATGAGCCTGGGGAAGAACAAAACAAAAGAGCAGGAAGAAAGGTTAAGGGGAACAGACTTCACTGGACTGACTAATCAGCCTATTTGAAGTTACCAATCACAAAATAAGCTATACTTATAAGCAACTACATATAACCTTCACAAATACATAAAATAGCATTATCTTCCCCACAAACCACCAAACATGCCAATCCCTACTTGAACTTCTCCAGCGTCCCCAGGACCAGCTCCAAGACGAGAAGCAGCATTTCTTTTCAGCAGCTTTAGGGAGGAAAAGAAACACACTGATGAACCTTACCTAGTCAAATTGATTATTTTTCTTTATAGAATTTGCATGTCTATTTTGCCTTGCAAATGTATGATTTATTAATTACTTCTAAATATCATTTGGGAATAAAAAGAAAATCTTTAAACAAACAAATTTGTCCTTTGCCTGCAAAAACTGTAGGCTTTTTTGTCAACACCTGTGTATGATTCTGTAGTCAAAATGTATATTCAGTTCTATCTATTTAAATCCTAGTAGTTGAAGCTTATGGTTTGAGTGCCTATTTTAAAACCCTACCTTTTTAAGCAGATCTCTGGCTTCTTGTGTGAGGTAGGGAGGCAAATTGAGTTTACATTTGAGGATTTTGTCAATTGTTTTCTTTCTATTCTCCCCAGTGAACGGGGGCTAAGAGTAGAAGAGAGTGAGAAAAATCAGCATAGAAAAAATCAAATTTTAAATAACAGAATTATCCATTTCCTGAATTAGTCAGTTACGCATAGAGATCAGAAATGTATGTTGTGATATGGGATGACTGCTAAAGACCTGTAGTTTTTGAGCAACAGCACAGAGAAAATAGCAACGTCCTGGAAGCAACTGGGTTGCCACCATTAACTTGGTGTGATAATGGGTGAGCCATTTGATTTTATGCTGCACTTTCTCCATTTATAAAATAAGGGCAGTATCTGTTTTACCTCTGTTTCACAGGACCACAGGCCATGACACAGATCATCTAAATGAAAATATTTATAAAAGTACAGAGGCCCATAATACTACTAATAAAGCATCAGTAGTGTTAGATTTTTTTAAAATAACTTCATTGGTAACATTTTCAAAAAGCACAGGAAAGATCTCTTGCTGTAATGACTTAATAACTACTCAGCACAGACCATAACACATGCAGCTTTTAACTGTGCACCTACTGCTCCAGTCAGCATGTCATACATTAATGCTCCCAGACTCCACCAATCCACAGCACGATTGTGGCCACTTCTCATCAAGATTTCAGGGGCCCTACAAGGAGAAAAATAATATGCCTAAAACATTCACTATTTGCCCATCATCTGAATTAAAATTTTTAAAACAACATACAGAACCAAGTGTTGCTACAGAAAATTTAGCACACTATTATTTAAACCAGGTAAAAGTTAGCTATTATCCCCAAACCAGTAATATTTCTTTGAACATGCAGCTCACATGTATTCTATTGTTCCACAAAATGTGTGTGTGACTGTTCCATCATGAATAGATTCTTTGCATAGTCCAAAATCTGTTAGTTTCACATGACCTACAATGAAAGATTATAGATGGTTATTCTGAGAATTCTATGTGCAATATCTGAATGTATCATACAAGACAATAACCTATCCTTCCATTTTACTTTTTCTGCCTTAAATTTATTTTTTGAGACATCAAGAACTAGCAAGGTTCCATCCATAAATGGGATGCTAAATAACCCTTTAAGGGTAGGGCAAAATTATCTTTCCCGGGACTTCCCTGGTGGCCAGTGGTTAAGAATCCGCCTGCCAATGCAGGAGACATGGGTTCAAGCCCTGGTCCGGGAAGATCCCACATGCCGCGGAGCAACTAAGCCCGTGCACCACAACTACTGAGCCTGTGCTCTAGAGCCCACGAGCCACAACTACTGAGCCCACATGCCACAACTACTGAAGCCCATGTGCCTAGAGCCCATGCTCCGCAAAAATAGAAGCCACCGCAATGAAAAGCCCACGCACCGCAACGAAGGATAGCCCCCGCTTGCCGCAACTAGAGAAAGCCCGTGCGCAGCAACGAACACCCAAAGCAGCCAAACTAAAAAAAATTATCTTTGCCAATGATATAATCTATCTAGTAACGGTAAAAGAAAGATGAGAAAAAGGTGAAAAACAGCTTGTCTAAGGCTATAGCTTTACCTATACCAAGAATCCTTTACCATCCTGAGCAAGTAAGTCCTGGGAAAACTTGATGAAGTCTGGATTACGTACACAGACCGTAAAAAAGATCTTCTGCATGTTAAACAAAGGTGTGACACTGTACTTCAAACATATAGCTTTTATCACCATGAACTGTGACCTGACAGTTCTTAAAACAGTCTTAGTCACTATAACAAGTTAGCTTATTCTGCCAATGCAGTTTGGAAAAAGAAATGAAATTGCTGTATGGCATGGAACCATCATCTTTGATCCAGAAAGTGAAAAACTCATCACCTTGGGGCTTCCCTGGTGGCGCAGTGGTTGAGAGTCCGCCTGCCGATGCAGGAGACACGGGTTCGTGTCCCGGTCTGGGAAGATCCCACATGCCGCGGAGCGGCTGGGCCTGTGAGCCATGGCCGCTGAGCCTGCGCATCCGGAGCTTGTGCTCCGCAACATGAGAGGCCACAACAGTGAGAGGCCCGCGTAAAAAAAGAAAAAAAAAAAAAAAAAAAAAAAAGAAAAAAAAAAACAAAACAAAAAAACTCATCACCTTACACAAAGAACATCTCAGTTCAAGTTTAGCTTTAATGAACTGTCATTAGCTATCCAGTGGTTCAGCAACCCCTGGGACCCTACTGTTCCAAGTTTATTTTGAGAAAAGAAAAGGCAGTGGACTATTAACTCAAATGTAGGTATGTATTTTACTCTGACACAGAAGAAGAAATATGACCTTTATTTTCACAGAGCCACCTGATACACTCAGGTTATGCATCAAAGAAATTAACTAGTCACTTCCCTATTCTATCCCTTGCCTTAGAATTCACAATCAGAATCTAAATTTGTGGCAGTGGGGGCAGAACTGGGAGAGAGAGGGATACATAGATACCCGTGATGTATGTGGTTAAGTACATTTCTCCAAAAAAAAAAAAAAAAAAAAAAAAAGGGAAAAGAAAGGAAAGCAAGAACCCCCCCACTATCTGAAACATTTATTCTGGCATCAGTTGTCCATAAACCATTTTCTGTACAAGAATTTAAAACCATTAACTACCTCTTACATCATTCGATAGACATCTAAGGATCAGCAGCTGCCACCAGCCCCCAGATACCCGAGTTGGTTGGTTGCTCCTTTGGGATGTGAGTGAATTGCCATGTCTAGCCAGCCCAGATTACTCTCACATAAGTTGAACTGTCTGTAGCAGCATGCAGTAATGATCAAGGCTCACTCTGCTATAGCTATAGCTGCACAGATTAGTCTGTCTGATTTTTATGTCTGTTGTTGTTGCAGACAGCAAGAATGAACTGATGCCTACTAAACATTTTACCTCCAAAGTTATATCAAATATTTTGGTTCAATTCTAATCCTTTCCTTTTTTATCACATTAATAAAATTTACCATAAAAATATTGCTTCTAATACTTATGCATTTCATCAGTAAAGAAAACTCAATTTATAAAGTTAAGATTCACTTTCCAATTTAAGGAACCAACCAAAATTAGTATTTGGACTGGCTTCTGGCTCACCACACTTTATGTAAGGATTACAAAAGAATGACAAGCTATAAAGAGTAAGGATTAAACTAGAAAAGGTAGTTGTGGCCAGTTATCCTCAATTCTCTTTAATCTCATCAATCATAAGTACAAGTATCATGATGCTATAAGTTCTGAGGGAGGAATGTATAATAACTGACGCATAAATATGGGGCTTTGAAAATGACCATGACCTGTGTGGGAAGATTTTAAGATGATTATTTACTATAGAATTGTTTACAGTATATCTCCACCTTGGTGATTAAGCATGATATTCTCCGGCTTCAGGTCTCTGTAGATGATCCCCTTTTGATGTAAATGCCCCAAAGCCATGGAGATTTCTGCCAAGTAAAAGCTGGAAACAAAAGTGATTTAATAAAATTAAAAAGAGTAATCTACTCAAAGCAGTTTATGTATGGAGCAAAATTCCTTGAAAGAAATAGACATGCACCAAAGACCAAATTAGTGGGAGTGGGGGTGGGTATGGGGAAAAGAGATGGCATAGGATGCTGCCAAAAGGCATGGAGACATTTACGTTTCACTCATTTAGTGAAACTATAAAATGTTTTATTTCATCATTAGAACATATTGCTAAAATTGCAAAGAAGTCCAGAATATGCCAAACTGTCACTGGTTGTGTTTTGTTCTGTCTATGTAGGAACTAGGCCAATAGTCATTCAGATCAAAGCAAATTTCTCCCACCCACCCCCAATTTTTAAATCCCATAGGAAATAGGAACTTTGTTATTCTCAGAGATCAAGTCTTAGTTTCAAAAATACCTTATAACCTGACCCTTAGAAGCCCACGCATCCCTTACTTAATACAGCTGCATATTTATATACAGCTCATGCCCACAGTACCTGCCCTCCCTCTTGCCAGCCAGCCCACAACTATAAACTGTGTGACACTCAAATTTATCTACCTCAAAAGAATAAAGGGCTGAGTCAACCCTGTCTGGATTCGAAAAGCACAAGGCACTGCAATACTGGCTGCATAACAATGTTGCAATCCTGCAGATTACTCCAGGATGGAGAGGGTGTGTCCTAGAGGACTGAGGCAGTTTCACAGCCAGCAGGACCACAAACACAGCCTCCAACATGGCTCAGAGAGCCTCCTCCAAAAAGGGCACTTCATCCCTAAGGCTCTTAAATGCAGCTTCTGTGTTAGAAAAGGCCTGAAATTAAACAATGGAATGCAGTTTGGTAATTAAGGTAGAAAAAACATTTAAGTGTTTTCTATTCAATTAATGTGTAGGATAAACTGATTTATTGTTACCCAATACTGTCATCTCACAAAAGGGTGTGTATATTTTTAATTTGAAGCAGATGCCATCTTAAGAAATATGAGGGTAGATCCCATCCTGGCCATTGAATCAATCCACAGATGATATGTGCAGGCTTATCACCTCCCTAAGACTGCACCTTGGGAACTGGGAAGTCTACAAAAAAAGAGGAGATGATTTCTGATACTTTCCATTGCTCCACACATAAAGTTTTACTGGAAAACCACACTCACCCAGAGCCAAGGCAGGCAGCTTACCAATTCAAGGAAAGAAAGCCCCAGTGAGAATGGTTCTGTTAGGAACTGGTGTGAAGAACGTTCCACCCAAAGCCTGGGGGCAAAGGAATGATGTGACCTCCAATGGCTGCCAAGTCCCAAAGCTGCTTCTCCCTCTTAGAGTCCTGAGTGACCAACTGGCTCCAGAACAATTTACTGAATCATCTGGCTGCCCACAGTGGGAACAGGACTTTGCTTTTAATTATATGAATTATTACCTGAATCCATACAACCACAAAAATTTCACTTACCAGGCTGTGTCTTCCATAAATATTCCTTCTCTTTCTAACTGCATAAATAATTCTCCTCCTGTAAAGAAAAGAAAAAGACATTAGAAACAAAGCAATCTTTTTTTCCCAACAATCCATTCTAATGAGAGCGTTTGTGCTTTCCTTTTAGCCATAATTAAAAGACATCAACCCTTTAAAAATAAAAAACAGATCCTAAACATTACAGGTTTAAAACTAAGTCCTCAGGATTCCATTTTTAGCAGTGTTCTTATTCTTATGTGAAATATACAAGTTTTGGAATTCTAGGTTTTACATCTATAAACTTCAAAATATTTACAGATTCCAGACCTGCGGTTAAAAAAAAAATCTTGATTAAAGCTTCTCTAACATTTTACCGGCATTTAGAAAAATGTTAGTATGTAATTAAACCAACCTTGCAAATTAGTGAATGCCCATATTCCACATTTTTAGAACTCTTAAACTGCATGAATTTGGCAATGTCCTTGTAAATAGTATGGCACTGTTTGAATATCAAAATAAACAATGATAATAAAGTGTGATATCCTACTGAAAAATCTTAGAATCCATGAGTCCATAATGATGTAAATCAGTGAATAGATAAATGGAAAGCTCTTCGTTACAGCAGAATGCCAAATAATAAATGAAGAAGCCATGATGGAGTAAGAAAAATCACTTGGCAATCATCATAGTTAATTGTTTCAGGCAAGAAGCAATGGATGCTAAAACTGTATGTGAAAGCTTGATGAAAGATGAGATATTTAAATAATTTCAAAGTATCTCCTCAAGATACTTACTAATTACAAAAGGAAAATTTCACCAGGAAAAAAAAAACTGGCAGACATCACCTCATACATATGATCAAAGTTAACATCAACAGTAATGGAACAAAGATACAAATATCATGTACCTCTTGCTCTGATACACAGAGAAGGATACAATGTCACTTCGATGGTCCTCCCCAAAATGCATAACCTGAATCTAATCCTGAGGAAACACCATATAAGCCCAAACTGATACATTCTACAAAGTAACTAAATTGTACTTTTCAAAAATGTCAAGGTCATGAAAGACAAAGAAAGACTGAGGAACTGTTCCAGATTAAAGGAAACTGAGAGAGATTATTGTATTAATGTTAATTTCCTATTTTGATAATTTTAGTACAGTTATGTAAGATACTGTCTTTAATTTCAGAAAAATATACATTGAAGTATTTAGGGGTAAAGGGAAATCATGTCTGTGACACTCTCTTAAAGAGTTCAGGAAAAAACTTATGAACATATATACACATATGTGTGTGTATATATACATCTATATACACACACGTACATATACAGAGAGGGAGAGAAAGAGAATGATGAAACAAAACGATGTGGTAAAATGATAACACTTGGGGAATCTAGGTGAAGAGTACTTGGGAATTCTGTGTCCTGTTCTTACAACTTTTTTGTGGAAATCTGAAACTATGTTAAAATAAAGGTACAAGAAAAAAACAACAGTCACCAAAAAGTGACTAAATACTGCAACTTTCTGTTCCATGTTACAGGCTCTTGTGAAATCTGTTTTTCAGAAAACTCAAGTTTGTTTGCTGCAAATAGATACCTGTGATCTTGAAATGCTGTGGGGTACCACAAATTCCTAGGAGGGGGTAAGCCCTGGAAAAGGTGGGTGATTTCCAATGTAAACTGCAAAATCTATCAATAAGACTACATTAAACAAAAAACTCTTCTGTTTAAAGATGCAATACCAAAAATATGCATTACCTTAAACAACACTCTAAGTTTTCCATGTCAGTTTAGAAAAAAATAAATCAGTGGTTTATTTGAATTATATTACCTTACCCAAGTGTAGTCAATTTGATGGCTATCAATTTTGATGGCTATCAATTAGCTGTTTGCTATTTTAATTGATTACAATAGGATTAAGATAAAATATTCCAGACCGGGGCGGGGGCGGGGGGGTGGATAAAGAGACAAAACGGGCAAGGAGACAAAATGGGGCAGGGTTGCCGAGGCCCCCCATCCCTCATGC
>NW_006774285.1:1613881-1626548 GCF_000442215.2 Lipotes vexillifer | reverse complement strand
GGGGGGGGGGGAGACTTAACCTTTAAAGTTTCCTTCACATTTGTCTGCAAAAAGAAACATTTCGTCACATCTGAATTCCTTATGTCAATGTATTTGTCAATTTTAAGAACTATTTGGTCACATTGGGAAAAAGCATTTTTCTATTGGAAAATAATGTTTTGACCAAGTTTCTGGAGCTAATGCAAATAATTACACCAAGCTGTGTACTGACCGCTGAGATACTCAAGGATGAGGTAGAGTTTTCCACCAGTCTGAAAGGCATAAATTAAATCCACAATGAAGGGATGCTTTACTTCCTCCAGAATATTCCGTTCTGCTTTTGTATGAGCTGTATCTTTAGCATTTCTTACTATCATTGCCTAAAGGAAAAGAGATGATCTATAAGAACAAAGTAGTAGACATTTTTATCCTATAGTAACTGGAAAATCTATTTTGTGCTTTTCTGGCCAACGTTAAACTATTAATCATAGTTCCCACTGGAGACTGAGATGGGGTAATGGAAGACATTCACTTCTTATATACATCTGCACTGTTTGGATTTTTTGTAGTAAACATGTAGATGAAAACCTAAATAATCTGTTTTAATGTAAATAGATCAAATTTATTCATATATTCACTAACTGTTGAATGTCTACTATTTTATAGGCTCTTAACAAGAAAGCAGAACCAACAGAAGGAGTCTCTAGCCCACAGGAGCCCAAAGTCCCAGGGAAGAGAGATGAGTCAATGGAGCTAAGCACAAGGTGCCATGGGAACTACATCTGACCTGGCAAGAAGTATTCCTGGAGGTGGAGATACCTAAGCTGTATCATAAAAAGTTATTAAGATGAAATGTAGAGGGTATAAAAAAAAAGGCATTCCCAGTGCAAAAGAGGCTTGACAGGACGGGACACGTCTCGAGGATCTAAAAGTCGTTCAGTATGGTTAGAAGTGGTTAGGACATGTATTAGGCTGGACATACAGGAAATGGAAGGCCTGGGCATCTAGGCAAAGGCATTTGAATCTTATTTTAGAGGCAGAGGAGAAATGCTGAGGTAAGGTAAATGAATAACCTTTGGCTTTAAGAAAGACAGTTCTAGTAGCAGTGTGAAGTTTTAGGGAAGAAATGACACCAGTTAGAAGGCTAGTAAACTAAGCAAGAAGTAAAACCTGTAACTAAGAAAATGAAGGTGGGGAAAAAAAGGATAAAAGTGCATCACTAGCACTCGCTGACTAAGGAGATATGAGAAGAAATGATGATACCATGGTTTCTGTGTAAGTAATGGTGTCATTCAATAACAGGAAATGGAAACAAAGAAAAACGTTTTGGGAAAATGATATATTGCTTTGGACATGCTAAGTCTTAAATTCTAAGTTCTTGTACACCTCTAGTAACATGAAAAAGCATATATACGTGGCCATTAGTTGCAATATTATTTGTAAAAGTGAAACATTAGAAACAACCTAAATGCCCATGCACAGGATACTGCATGAAAACCCTGTGTAAAAAAACTGTAAAAAGAATGAGGAACATCTCTGAAAGCAAGGTGCAAAAGAGCATATATGGCACAGCAGTAACACAGTATGCTACCTTTTGTGTAACAGTGGAAATAAGAATATATATAATAGGTACATGCTTATATCTGCAATAATGAGCACACCTAAATTAAGTCAAAAGCTAATGATACAGGGAATTCCCTGGCGGTCCAGTGGTCGGGACTCGGCGCTATCACTGCCAAGGGCCCAGGTCTGATACCTGGTTGGGGATCCCTGGTTGTGGCGTGTCCAAAAAAATAACATAACATAAAACATCCCAACAAGAAACCTATTTAAAAAAAAAAAAAAAAAGCTAATGACAATGGAAAGGCAGGAAAGGGAATGGGACCTCTGAGTAAAACCTGAAGGGTTTTACCATTCATTTCTTTTCTTACCTAAATCAAATATCATTATTGTGATTATTAAATTCTGAACCATGTTAATGTTTTATACATTTCAAAAATAAAATTAAATCTGGATGGGGGAGGGAAATAAAATTGAATACAACAGAAATACATAAATTTAATTGACTATTACTTTGATAATTTTACCACAAAAGGAAAAAAAAGATATTTAAATAACTTTACACTGAACATTCTTAGTGACATATATGTAAGCATAAAAAAAATTGCCAAAAAATCTTAAACCACACTTAGTAGGTTTATAGCTACTCATAGTATTGGTATTATAATTCTCAAACTATTATGTATGTATTGTACAACTAAGCAAATGAGTAAATGTACTGATGTTGTTACCAGGTTTTTCTCACTGTGGAAAAACAGAGATGCAAACGTAGGCCGAGGAAAGAAGAACCCTATGGAACTGAAATTAGGAATATCAATATGAAGCCATGATTTAAAACAAAAACAAAACTTCCTAGTTCTGTGTACTGAAAGAGCCAGAAACAATGAGACTTCAGTAGCAAAGAGTATAGCTTGGCACCCAGATCTTGGTTTCTCTACCGAAAAAAACAGGGTTCCATGGAGAATCAGACGGTTCTAGGCCAGGGTCAGGGAAAGTGCAAGGTAAACCTGGAGCACGCTATTATACAGAAAGTAAGGAACTACTCAAAAACTAACAGGCATATGTTAAAAGGACACAGAAGCCATCTTAATGGAGCTCTCTCTAGCAAAACCTGGGAAAATTTGCGGACCAAAATTTGAATAATGAAAGAAATGGATAACACACTGAAAAAATGTCCATACTATTTTAAAAAATTAAATTTAAAAAAGCAAGTATGAAAAGCTCTTCTTTACAGAAGAATGACAATATAGAAAAAATGATAAAAATAGAAAAGTCTCCATTTTATAATCACCAGAGTATTATTTGATTTGGCTAAGAGACAATGGGTAATAAAACCATTGGGTTTCTAGAAGATTATCAGGACAGAATATTAACACAATCTCTAACTTTCATTCCATAGATACTTTTTAATTACAGAGGGAAAAAGGTATCGGTAGAATGGGAAGTTTGGTGGATACCACCTTAACAAAGTGATCAAACTCAGTCTCACCAAATAATGAGACAGACCAACATTATGTGCTTCCTGAGCCCATGCACTGAGAACACAATGCTCCTGTAAAATATTCCTGCAGAAAGCATTTAACCTAAATTTAAAATTTAAGTGTTTTCATGAGGAAACAATGAACCATATCCAAATTAGGGATACTCTGCAAAACAACTGGCCCAGAGTCTTCAAAAAATGTCAATGTCATGAATGACAAAAAAGTAAAGGAAACTAAAGTAAAAGAAACTAAAGACACAGTACCCTACAGTAAAGGAAACTAAAGACAAAGGACTACTCAATGCAATGTGTGATCCTTGATTAAATCCTGGATGTTAAAAACAAAACAAAATAGCTATAAAGGAGATTATTGACACAACTGGGGAAGTCTGAGTATGGACGATGTATTAGAAAACAGTATAGTATATCAATGTTAAATTTCCCAAATGTGACAATTACATTGTAGTTATGTATGTAATGCCCTTATTCTTAAGAGATACATACTAAAGAATTTAAGGGCGAAGTGCCATGTCTACAAATAACTTTCAAATTGTATACCAAAAAAATTAAAACTTTGAATATACACACACATACATACTGAGAGAGGAGAAACTGAGGGAGCGGCAAAGAAAATATGGCAAACTTAACAATTGGTTATCACTGTACTATTCTTGTAACTCTTTGGGAAGTTTGAAAAATTTCAAAGATGCATTATTTTTTAACTGTTCAGGAGGTTTAAAGTTTTTAAATAAATAATTTTGAGAAAGTCTGAGAAGAGGCCAAGAAGAGAAGATGAAGAAATAGTAAAGAAGAATCATAGAAGTCAAGGGAGCGGAGTTTCAAAATGCTGTGGTCAATAGCTTCAATATAACAGAGAGGTAAATTAAGGATGAGTTAAGTAAAGACCACTAGATTCAGCAATTAGGAGATCACTGGTGATGCAGGGGACAAGCATTTCATCGAAAGAGTAGAGTTGTGAAGTCAAAATATAGTGAGTGGAAAAAAATAATAAAACATGACTTCTCAAGAAATTCAGCTATGAAAGGCAGAGACTGGAAGCTACAATAGACCTTGAGTGAAGAAAGGATTTGTTTTCTCAATATGGCAAAGACATGAATATATTTATATAAAGAAAGAAGTTAGGATAGAGGATGGAAAAAAGAGGCAGAAGTGATAAAGACCCTGAACAGGCAGAAAGTGATGGGATCCAAAACATAAAGAGAGTGTTTAGCCTTGGAAAGAAGGAGGAACACATCTCCCACTAAGCCTGGAGAGAGGGAAGTAAAGACAGGTGAAAATGTAGACAATATGGTACTGGGGACAAGGATTTGAACAGGAAGTTGAAGGGAATCAGATCTGACAGCCTCAAATAGAAAGAGAGGCAGTCTGCTAAAAAAGAATAGTGGGACTGATAGTAAAGGCTCTAATAGTTGCAGAGAATGGAAGGAGTTGTCTAGGGACATTTGGTGAGTTCTAAGTGTCCACATGAGTTCAGGACTATGAATTTGTCCCAGTAGCCATTTAAAAGTTTGTGTGATTTCTGCCAGTGATGTTCAGTAACTGAGATACAGGAATAAAGGAGCATTAACAAATAAACTGATTAGATTAGAACTTTCCTGAACATAAGGTCAATGGGATAGCAGGTGACTGAAGTGGCAGATCATGTTGATTAGGCTAGATTAGGAATAAACTGAAATTAGAACGGGGCTAAGAACTTGAAGAAAAAACAGAAAGATCAAAGCACTAAAAGGGCTTAGGGCCAAAGACCAGGCATTGTGGGAATAAATAAGTGAGAGTGTTACTGCTCTATTGTAGTCCAATGTTTCAGGGGTGGAGGATACAGCTATGGGGGCTGGTGAAGTGGAATGGAGGTGAATGCTGACGAGTTGGGATCAACAAGGAATTAGAAGGCTAGGCAATTGATTACTTATTTAGTACAAGGACACGGAAGACACCAGGGCAATAAGACTTGGCAGTGGGGGAAAAAAGACTGATAAAAGATAAGAAAGCAGTATAGGCTTAAACCTCAAAGTAGAAAAGGTTTTGACCAGAGTAGAGGAGAAATTGCAAGGATAAGCTTATCAGTTCTTCCCTTGAATTACACAGTGAGCAGAGCGAGAGGCAGAGACTACATTTGTCTCAAGTGCTAAATCCTAATGTCTAGCAAAATGCCTGGCACACTGGAGAGTCTCAGTTGGTTCAGTAAAAGAAGGAATGAAAGAAGTATGACCAATCTGTGAGTTACAAGCCTTTGGCCAAAGGTTCTAAAATTTACAGTGTGAGCTGAACTAATGCCATGAGCAATAGTATTCTGCTTCCAAAGTACATTTTTGTTGCAACTGGTAGGGTAGAGAGATAGTTGTTGGAAATAGTCTTTTCCTCAACTTTCCACCATGAACAAGTACCCAAATGGGACCATTCTCATAATGAGTAAACAATCCCAGAAGTGCTAAATCCAGACAGATTGTCCAGATGTAAGCAACTCATTTAAGACAAGGGGACATCTGGTTTATTCTGATTTCATCTTTAAGGCTAGAAAGAGGTATATTCTTACCCATACTCAGGTCAAGAGGGTTAGTACTCTGCTTTAAGGATAACAAAATCAAAAGAAGAAACTCGGGCTTCCCTGGTGGCGCAGTGGTTGAGAGTCCGCCTGCCGATGCAGGGGATACGGGTTCGTGCCCCGGTCTGGGAAGATCCCACATGCCGTGGAGCGGCTGGGCCCGTGAGCCATGGCCGCTGAGCCTGCTCGTCCGGAGCCTGTGCTCCACAATGGGAGAGGCCACAACAGTGAGAGGCCCACATACCGCAGAAAAAAAAAAAAAAAAAGAAGAAACTCAATGGGAGTACACAGTCATCTTACCTAGCGATTTAGAAATTAAAACCTTGGACCTAACCCTAGCAACCTTTTCACTTTCATTATTTTCTGCTGTAAGCTTGTTTTCAGGAACAGCAAGGAAAGAATCAGACAGTGCTCTTTGCTCAAGGAAAGAATCTAGGCAGGCTTGGGGAAAGCAAAAACCAACAGTGGGATGGAATGGTAACTAAGCAAAAGGAGAGGCAAGCAAGTTAGGTTTTAGATGCCTGGGCACAAAAAGGAAGCCTGACAATTAGAAGTAATTAGGTCTATGGATTTCCCAATATACCATGCCCACTCACCATCAGTATAAAAAAAAACAAACCCAATACCCTCTTCTTTCCATTAAAGATACCACCCTCTTCTTTCCATTAAAGATACCAGTGCCAGAAACATACATCACTTAAGATATAATTATGGGGACTTCCCTGGTGGCGCAGTGGTTAAGAATCCACCTGCCAATGCAGGGGACACGGGCTCAAGCCCCGGTCCAGGAAGATCCCACATGCGGTGGAGCAACTAAGTCCGTGCGTCACAATGACTGAGCCTGCGCTCTAGAGCCCGAGAGCCACAATTACTGAGCTCATGAGCCACAACTACTGAAGCCCACGCGCCTTGAGCCCATGCTCCCTAGCAAGAGAAGCCACGGCAATGAGAAGCCCACGCATCACAATGAAGATCAGCCCCCGCTCGCCACAACTAGAGAAACCCACATGCAGCAACGAAGACCCAACACAGCCAAAAATTAATTAACTAATTAAAAAAAAAGATATTATTATAACTAATTTTTGCTCAGCCCTGATTATCAGGCATGTATAAGCAACATATCAAAAGGAATGGATTATTCTAAGAATCCTGACCAGTACTTCTGTCAACATTTCTAGAACAAGCATTATTAAACTGTCTTTAATTTTAGACTTAACATATTTTACAGATAAAGAATCATTAATCTCAAATTATTCCAAATGGAAAAGCCAGATGGCAGGTTAATTCCAGCTTACTGATATAGAAACTGAAGTTGAGAATACCTAAATTGCTTCTTTAAGACAATCACCAATAAAGTTGTGGTCATAGTATTTGTTCCTCAGCTTTTAAATTAGGAAGTCGGGACTTCCCTGGTGGCACAGTGGTTAAGAATCCGCCTGCCAATGCAGGGGACACGGGTTCCATCCCTGGGCCAGGAAGATCCCACATGCCGCAGAGCATCTAAGCCTGTGCACCACAACTACTGAGCCTGCGCTCTAGAGCCCGTGAGCCACAATTACTGAGCCTGTGTGCCACAACTACTGATCCTGCATGCCACAACTACTGACCCTGCATGCCACAACTACTGAAGCCCACGCGCCCTCGAGCCCGTGCTCCGCAACAACAGAAGCCACCATAACAAGAAGCCCGTGGACCGCAGCAAAGAGTAGCCCTCGCTTGCCACAAGTAGAGAAAGCCTGCGTGCAGCAACGAAGACCCAACGCAGCCAAAAAAAAAAAATTAAATTAAATTAGGAAGTCATTTGTACCACTTAAGTAAAAATCAGGAAGAAGATAGGACAAAAATATTACAAACGCTATAATTTTTTTAAAAAGTCATTTTGATTGTCTTTTAATAGTAGTTTTCTACTAAGATTTGTTTTAAGACAGTGAGCTCTTTTCAGAAATCAATCCCAAACAAAAAGAACAAGAAACCAAACATACATAATCCATCTTCAATAAAACTAAGAAACACGTGTAACTCCACATCTCAAAAAGTGAAGACAGAGTGGGGATAAAGCAATAGTGCATGACTTAGTACACTGGGGTATGATCAAACCTAAATGCCTGCAAAGAGGCATAACAAAAGAAGTTGAATCCATCTACAGAACCCTAGCAGTGTTCAAAAATTAGTAGCAAAAATAAAAGGAAAGAAAGGAAAAAAACTGGAATCATTAGGGACTGCAGAAGGCAGAAGGTGGAGGACTGAAAACAGAGAGATTATCTGAAAATCTCTATAAGGAACAGAGAGACCAACAAGATTCCCATCCCCACACTAACCAGCCAGGGAACTACCTCTCAGAGTGATGTAGTGTCCAGAAAAAAATAAAAAGAGTGAAGGATCAGATACAGAGTACAGTGCTACAGTAAAAACGTGACTTCATTACTCAACCATAAAAAGGAATAAAATAATGCTATTTGCAGCAACATGGATGACCTAGATATTATCATACTAAGCGAAGTAAGTCAGACAGAGAAAGACAAATACCATATGATATCACTTGTATGTGGAATCTAAGATATGACACAAATAAACTTATCTATGAAACAGAAACAGACTCACAGACATAGAGAACAGACTTGTGGTGCCAAGGAGGGCAGTGTGGGAGGGATGATTTGGCAGTTTGGGATTAGCAGATACAAACAAGTATATACAGGATGGATAAACAACAAGGTCCTACTGTATAGCATAGGGAACTCTAATAAATATCCTGTGATAAACAATAATGGATGAGAAAGAATATATATATGTGTGACAATCACTTTGCTGTACAGCAGAAATTAACATAACACTGTAAATCAACTATACTTCAATAAAATTAAAAACAGAACAAACAAAAAAAGTGACTTCAGTGAAAATCTGGTGTTGAAAGGTGAGATCTCCATCTCCTCTCTGTCATCCAGCTCGAAAATGCTTTTTCTAGGCAAGAGAATAGAGGATCTTTCTCAGTACCAACTGATCCATACCAGAAAAAAGACCTTCAGACACTGATATTTGGAAGTTCTTACTCAATTGCCAGCTAATCTCATGACTGCACTACAGAGAAGCCTACACACATATAACTTCTGATCAGCTTTTCAGAGTTCCACTCTTAAAGGACACCAGCCATCTAAAGAAAGCCTCTGACATGACAAGAAACCACTAAATCAAAGTCAAAGAAAACAGGAACTTAGAAAAGAGACACATGCATGGAACAAAAGAACATTTCAAAGAATTTATAATTAAAACCCTCTGAGGAATAAAAGAAGATACTGTACTCACAAAATAGGTTGCTATAAAAAGAAAAAACAAAAAGAGCTTTGGGGAACCACAAATATGATAGTTAAAAAAAAAAATCAGTAAGGGAATTCCCTGGCAGTCCAGTGGTTAAGACTCCATGCTTGCATTGCCAGGGACCCAAGTTCGATCCCTGGTCTGGGAACTCAGATCCCACAAGCTGTATGGCACAGCCAAAAAAAAAAAATCTGTAAAATGATTAGAAAATAAATTTCTAGAAAACTCTCAGAAAGTAAACAAAAAGATAAAGAAGTGGACAAACGGAAAGGTAAGAAAAATAGATATCAGTCTAGGAGGTCCAACATCCAAGTAAATGCAATTCCAAGAAAAGAAACCAATAGGGGGAAAATTATCAGAGATAAAAGAAAATTTCCTGGAGCTACAAGACTGAAACTTTCAAGATTGAAAGAATAAAAATAAATAATAAGAATCAAAGCAAGACACATCACTGCAAAAATTTAGAACATTAAAAATAAAAAGAAAATGTTAAATATCTTAAAGAAAAATAGATCTATGAAGGATTGGGAATCATATGGCAAGGGACTCCTTAACAGAAATGCTGAAAGCTAGACAAAAATGGAGCAAAATCCTGTGTGAAAATGATTTCAACTTCAAAACTGCATCCATACAAACAAGTATAAGAATATAATAAGAAAATTTTCAAATATGCAATATTTCCCAAAAAATTTACCTTGATTCAGTTCCTCAGGACCCACCAGTAAATGGTCACCAAAGCAAGGGAACGAGACACAAACTAAGAAAAAGGAACATATGGAATCCAGGAACCAAAGATCCAACACTGAAGGAGTCAGGATTCCAAGGATTGTGGTGCAGGGAAAGTCCAGTAATGATAGCTATGCCTAGATAACTATCAGTACAGGTGAGAACAGGAGGACAGAAGGTTCCTATAGGATGTCTCTAGGAAAATAAATGGAACTAGTAAATTATCTAATAAGTATGATCATAGAACACTGGCCCGAAAGGTGTTTTACAGAGTTGATGGAAGGTGTGAGAAGACAATAGTAGATAGAAAGAAAATGAAGCAAGATGAGGATGGGAAAAAGGAAGAAAGGAGTAAAAAAGAATAAAACAGGAAGTCAATACATAATTCTAAAACTACTGAATTAAGTCATAGCAGAACTTATTACTTAGAAATACAGAGACCAGAACAAAGGGCTAAAAGAGTTACCTCAGAGGAGAATTGAAACAGCTGTCCTCTGCACCCTCACCAAGCAGAATAAAACAAGAATAACAATAATGAAGTGTATCCCACATTCCAAGAAGACTTAGAATTGTGTTAGAAATACATTTTTTGACTGAGAATTTTAGACCAAAATATGGATTTTATAGCAATTAAGAATATCGTTGGGGAGGAGGGGAGAAATCACCTTTTTAAGCACCTTCATGGCAAATATTTTCCCGGTATTTGCTCCTGTTACTTTTCGTACTTGAAACACCTAGATGAAAAATAAAAGTGTGCGTTATTAAAAGCTAAATTATGCTAGTCACAATCCCTTAATTCCTACTTATAAAAACAAACGATATAGCAGTCTGTATTCTTACAAAAACTAGTACCATGAACGACTGTGTACAAAAATGATGAGCTAAGAGATTATATTAAAGATTTAGTAGTGAAAAGTGTTACACAACATGGGACTTTCCTGTCTGGTCTGCTGACATCTGGTGGCAAAGCTGGGCAATGACCATCCTATAACAAGCACTCGGTGCTACTTAAAAAATCCAAATTTTCATAGAAAAAGCTATAATCAGGTTTCCGAGACACACAGAAATTATAAAATATTTCATAAATTCTCAGGGATGCTTCACATATAACTATTTAATAATAGTTGACAGCAATTACCTATTCCTTAAAATGACTAGCTACAATAGTCATTGTTGTCATTTAGCTGCTGTTTTCATGCAACAGCTAAAATGTCTGATTCACAGTCCATGTGTTACACATTCAGGATGATAAGAACATATTAGAATATGTCCTTAAGCCTAAGAATAAACTACAAATGTCATGCTTTGCAAAAATGAACATTACACGATAGCATAAATAGTTCTCAAGCTTAATCCTAACTCTAAAATGTTATCCAAATTCTGTCTTTTGATAGAGAATGGCAAGGTATAAATTTTCTTGGGCAGAACACACAGAGGTGAGGTCTTAAATTAGAAAGCCTCTAGCAAAACTATGAAACTAAGAGGTTCTCTTCATTTTTCTTCTCCCCTCTTATATTCTTCAGCTTCCCTAACTCTATTGCTCCAAATACTGCAAGTCAAAGAAAACTAATTTAGATTAAGGTCTCAGTAACAGATACCAATTTAATGTGCCATGCCTCTTGAAAGTAAGCAGTAGTTTATTTGCTTGTTTTTTTAAAGGATACCAATAGATGGTACCATTTAACCAAAGGAAGGAATGAATCCTCTAATAGCAGACTTTGCCTGGCACAGCTGCCTATTTATTTATTCCACAAATATTGACTGAGTGCCTACAGTGTGCCGGGCTTTTATGTGAACGGTGGTAGGAAAAGGAGAACTTCTGTATAGCCCTCAAATAATACCAGGTAAGTGATCATATCCTTTGCTGATAGCTAACGAAGATTGAAGAGTACTGCTGGAATCAGGGTATAAAAATTAATCCACACAGGACAGACAACAGCTCTCATTTCAAAATACTTCCTACCTTTCCATAGCCCCCTTTACCAAGTACTCGAAGTAGCTCAAAACATTCTGGTCTGATTTTTTCTGGCCCTCTGTTCACACTAGTTTCTGAGATTTCAAATTTCTCACAATGCTCCATGCCACTGGGAAGAAAAGCAAAACCAAAAGTAAATTTGCAAAAAGTTAAATTACCTTTAGCATACTGTTAGAGAATTATAATCCAATTAAGTAAAAGGAAAAAGGTGCATGATAACAAATACAGTATCTGTGCTCTAAGTAAACTAATGATTCAATGACGTGGTAGGTCAAGATTAGGGTGGCTTGATAACTGTTTGCTTATCTGCTTGTTTACAGAACATGCTTTGATTATTTATTTTCATAAGCATCAAGCTTCCCCAAACTAAGATAAATTAGAACACGTTTATTAAGCTGACAAAGGGAAAAAAGTCTTCTAGTTATTCAAATTTAGTTCATTCAAAATGTCTATGAGATCAGCTGTTATCCAACTTCATTTGGCAACTTCAGAAAATGAGAGCTTTCTAAAGTTACCCAATTAGTTCAAGTCTTTAGCTAAAAATTCTTGCTAATAAATTATATCCATGCATCTTTCCACATCTGCTTAATTTAAAGACTCCAAAAAGGGAGGCAATTTATCTGTCACTTAAATGCTTTCTCTATGAGTGATCTTCTCAGTCTGCCCACAGTCCAAGGCTTTTTACTTGAAGATGGGGTACAAAGCAGACTAAACACCATAATCACCTAATGAAGCCTGCCTAAAATGACATAAGATTGAACAGATCTCTGTTTGGATGATGTATTACAAGCAAAATAAGAAGCATTTGAGGGACTTCCCTGGTGGTCCAGTGGCTAAGACTCCGCGCTCCCACTGCAGGGGGCCCGGGTTTGATCCCTGGTCAGGGAACATGCCGCAACTAAGAGTTCACATGCCGCAACTAAAGATCCCACGTGCCAAAATGAAGATCCCGCGTGCCTCAACTAAGACCCGACGCAGCCAAGTAAATAAATAAATGTTAAAAAAAAAAAAGCATTTGATTTGGGGAGCTTTTCTAAAATTTTAATTTTTCCGGCAGGAAAAGGGGGCTCTC